>NC_092160.1:4232500-4437500 GCF_045791955.1 Oncorhynchus clarkii lewisi | reverse complement strand
CTTGAAAGTGTAATTGAACTTTTTCCACTAACACAAAGTCACAGTTAAAGCACACAGCTTTGAATTATTAAGAAGTACCGGTAATAATCTGAGATTAGTGTATGTTTTAGTGTGTGTTTTAGTGTATGTTTTAGTGTGTGTTTTAGTGTGTGTCTTAGGGTTTGTTGTTGACCGTTTTCTATATGTTGTTGTCCCCCTCCAGATAACTTCCCAGATGCCCAACCACCCAGCCAACTCCTTCTTCTACCCCCGTCTCACAGAGCTCCCGCCCATAGCCTCCATACGGCTGACCAGACAGAGCCGTTCATCTGCCCGTCAAACTCCCATGTCCAATCACATTCTGCCTCACCCTATCCACCCTCAACGCTTCTCAGGTAGGTCTCTTTCCCTCACTTTCTCTTTCTTTCTCCCTCTCTCTCTGTGATTATATCGATTCATTTAATTTCTGTGTTATTCATTCACCACATCTCTTTCCATCTCCCTCCCTATCTCAGAGACACCATTAGACTGTGAGGTGTCTATGTGGTCGTCCTGGGGTCTGTGTTTGGGGCCCTGCTCCAGGGGAGGGGTCCGCCATCGTACCCGCTACATCCTCCTGCGGCCGGCTAACGCCGGAACACCCTGCCCCGAGCTGGAGGAACAGACCGAGTGCACACCACACAACTGTCTGAAGCGCCAGTGACCCCCGACAGAATAGGGTGAAGTTGCCCCAAGACACTGATTTAAAGTCAGTTTTAGGTTTAGGCCAGTAAGGTTAGGATTCGGGACTGTAAGCTGATCATAGATCTGTGCTTAGGGGGAACTTCTAATTGGAGCCACACCCCTGGCAGTCTCCATGGTAACACTGGGACTCAAACATACACAGACCACAATAATGTAAGCAATGGACTCTTTCACTGCAAAACGCACAATCTCTAGACCCAGATAAGTCTTAAGTGGCGGTGACTTGTTGGTGTGGTCTTTATGGAGTACTCTGGCAATCTAAAGACCAACTAGTCCTGACTTGTATTGAGAAACACTGTTGTTGACTGATTGACAAGTACCCACATGACAAAAGAGCACAATGACATTATCAGTGGACATGAGAGACAGACAACTATGTAGAGGATCTTCACTGGCACACACACACACACACATGCCCTTGTACACAAATAATACACTCTTACTTTGTGTAAACTGGGACATTGATTTACATGGGAATCCTATACGATGCTCAGCCATCATTCAACATAACCACACAGACAGATTTATAAATACCCCTTTCACAAGACACAACTGATGATGGCTCACTGTATCCCAGTACCCCATGTCAGAAAACCCTAGCCAATATGGAGCGAGGCGGTTTCATAAAAGAAAAAGGGATACAGGTTTAAAAAAAACAAAAAAAACAAGAGAAGTTATATCTGTTGTCTCTCTTAATATGTAGGACATATTTTGTATATACTGTATGTTCTGTTCTATCGTTGTATCTTGTGTAACTCATGAAATAAATATGGAGGTGTTTTCTGTAAATAGAAACTCCTGTGTTATGTGGAGAGCCAAATGGAGCCGAACAGTCTTAACATGCTAGTCATGTAAAAGCCTTGTCCAAATGTGAAACTGCTGTCACACTGAAGAACGCCCTTGAATTATGTCTAATAGGAGTTCCAGTAATCCACAACGACATTAACTTATTTGTGTCTTGTATGCCAGAGTGTCATTTTAACAATATTGAAACCTCTTTATTGGTCTGGCCAAGGCCTTTGGCTACTAAATAAAGACATGGAGTCACTCATAAATATAATTAAACGACATGGACATTGATACCGTGAAGGCTATGTCATATCAACAGAAATACAAGAGGGCAAATCACTACACTCTTAATGTTGAATGAAGAAATAAATGCATTTGTAGCATTATTCAAGTAAGTAGGCCTAAGCCTTGTCCAAGCCAGAATGATGTACAAATACAACCACTGGATAGGATGCTAATCTGTAGCGCTATTCAAAGCTCAATAATTGATCCAAATAGTGCTGGCTGTAAACGTTTGAAAAAGTTTGAAAAACCTTGTACATAATAAACACTCTTCATAGTCCAATAATTAATTCTCAAGCATATATTCCTGAATTATGCAATAATATCTTGCTTTTATTATTTCCATCCTGCTATGCTGTTGTGTGGCGTTTGGACATACAGTGCGTTTTGAAATGCTGTGGCACCACCTTGTGGTTAACATAGGGACACGCGAATTTGCGAGTAGACGACAATCTCATTCTTTTTTCAATCAATGTAGTCAAGCTCAATCAATGTAATGCAAGAGCCAAAGTGTGCAAAGTAATCACTGTCCAACAGGACATGGGAATAAAATATAAAAGGTGAAGGAAGAAAATGTATGCTTTACCAGAGTGCACACAAGAGGTGCTTCACGGTAGTAGAACTAGTTCTATGGTTTGTTCTGGTCTCACAGATTTATGGGGCCCCTAAATGATGACGTCAGCAGACTGAGAGGTCCATACAGCTCAGTGAATTAATACAGTTTCAAAGTCATATCATCTCCAACCGGTATGATTCAAATCCAAGACTAAAATGCATGCAGTAGATAGACTGTGAACAAAATGGTTAGATACCGTTTGTATGAAGGAGAGCATATGGGGAAGAACTGGCTACTGCTACTAAATTATGTGTGTATCTGCATTGTGCTGAGTATACAGCATATCTGTGGTGTCCGAGCAAAAGTCGTTTTTGCCCTAAATGGATTTC
The DNA here is from genome assembly GCF_045791955.1 of Oncorhynchus clarkii lewisi. Classification (NCBI taxonomy): domain Eukaryota; kingdom Metazoa; phylum Chordata; class Actinopteri; order Salmoniformes; family Salmonidae; genus Oncorhynchus; species Oncorhynchus clarkii. The sequence goes on along the minus strand of NC_092160.1, from coordinate 4,434,761 downwards.
CATTTAGGCCAACTGTATTTTTTTTCAGATATCCAGACACTGTTATTTGGCATTCCAGATTGAACGGGTTCTGTGTAGTACACCGATGAGCCAGCATAAGTCGCTGTTGCAATTCACACGCCCGCTAGCTGTCTCCGCAGTGGAGCCTTGTAGCTCGTACGAGGAGGAGTGTGTTTGATTTTTGCAATTGCAAGCCTCAATGGCGGATAGAGCGGGATAGCGGTTTTGCGGACAATAACATCTCGGTACTTCTCTATTTGTGGCGTGACTTGGTCCGCCGTATTTTCCCGTGCATCCTACGGAAGAGGGGACTCCGGTGCATGCAGCAAAGTTGCGGTAGTTGAGGTTTAAATCTGTCACTTATTTTAGGCCGATTTAACCTGGCTAACTGGCTGGCTAGCTAACGTTAGCTAAGTGCATCGGAGTTCCCAACAGAAATATATGCGAAGGAAGTTGCTCCTGCAATTCACAGTGGCTAACTAAATATGGGAGACTCTCTTGAACTGATTGGGAAGCGACTTCTGCTGCTCCTCAACGATGGCAGGTCCGCAGCCGGATCCGAAGTGGAACAGGCCGCCTGGACTCGTGACTGGCTCCGGGGGACCGTCCGGGCGGTCAGCGTCATAGGGTTGGCCAGCCCAGGGGTAGAGGTGAGCGGAGGAGAGGCGACAACAACAACAGCAGCAGCTGCGGGGCTGACGGTCAGTGTTTTCATGTGAATAAAAACTACCGTTAGCTAGCTAACAAGCTAAACGCATGATTTAACTAGCTAGCTACGTATTTAACGAAACTGAAAAGAGAAAGCATACAAATAATTAATGGTCCGTTTAAGTTATGTGATCCAACTAACACATTGTGAATAGCGAAAGCTAGCCAATCGTGCCGCTGTGTTGCGCATGCCAGATAGCCACTGTCCCCGTAATTTAGCCCGGGGATTTTGGGCCTTCGACAGATTTTTTTTTAACTTAGTTAGCTTGCTAGCCAACTTTAGCGTAGTCTCCAGAATGAAATTCATGTGCAATAGGCATAGCCTCATTAAAATGTGAACTTCGGTGTATTAGATTTGTTAGCCTCAAATGACTGAATGTGGATATTGATGGTGATACAGCTAACGTTAGGCCTACATAGTTAGGTGTAATTTGTTGCGTGCATTATCTTCAACGTCATGATACCAAGTGCATATTTTTCACAAGGCATTTTTCGTAATTGCGTGACCCCTTATGTGTTCCTATCATTCCACTGATCAATGTGGATGATGTAGCTAGAAGATTATGCGGTTGAGAGTATAAATACATCTGAAAAAGCTGTCTGACTTGATGATGCATCCTATGATTGATTACAAGGCATGCAATCCATAACTAGAATTACAGAGGATAAATGATGTCAGGTGTCTTTTTTGGTTGTTGTACCAAAGCAATGGTCAAATCCAGATTTTTAGAAAGGGACAGGTGTTGGTTGGAGTAGTTTATTCAGCTTTCAAGGAAGTCTCCAGGACCATTTTTGGGAAATGGGCTTTTAAACTAGTGCCGATAGTAACTACAGACACCGCTCAGTGCTCTCCACTCCTGTTCTTGTTTCTCTTGGGAGGAGATATGTTACTGTATGTTAATATGTCTGTATGATTTTGCTTTTGCATGGACTATGTGTTGATCATCATAATGTCTATATGCAATGTCTTATGTGCAGGTTATCTGGTCTTGGTAGGAGGGCATTCTTCAAATCACAGCACTTGTTTCTCCTCTCACAGAACCATACAGTTCAAATTCACAAGGCTGTCCAAGTTGGGCTTGTATGCTGAGTGAGTCAGCAAGTTTCACATTTAAAATGGACTTCTGCTGACAAATATATCTTGCCCCTGCCTTGAGACCTAGAGTAGAGCATTAGCCCATATAAATGCAATCCATTGTCACACTGAGTATGTTTACATGCACACTAATAATTTGATATTAAACTGATTATGGTTGTAGGCAGAGTATGGCATTAGTCATGTTAACACCTTACTCTGCTTATCTTAATCGGTGTACTAAGGTTATAATCGAAGTAAGCATACTCCGATTAAACCACTTGGTGTTCTGCGCAATCTTTAGAATAATATGGGCATTTAAATGCCTTAATCCAAGTTACCATGGAGTATTTGCTCAGCACGTGCTAGCACAAGCAGCGCAGGCTTCCTTCTTTTACACGAGTGATGTGAGTTCAGATAAACTCAAAGTATTTATCTTAGAAATAGTCTTCACAAAAATAACATGGTCTGTGGTAGAATATTTATTTGAATGGTGATTTTCTGCATTTATCAAAGTCAGATCAAGTAGCCTGATAACCTCTCCCTCAATATCAACAAAACGAAAGAGCTTATTGTGGACTACAGGAGACCGAAGAGGGAGCGTGCCCCCATCCTCATCGACCATGGCTGCAGTAGATCAGGTCAAAAGCTTCAAGTTCCACATCCCTCAGGACCTGAAGTGGTCTTGCCACACCAACATTGTGGTGAAGAAGGTGCAACAGAGTTTCTACAACTTTAAATGGCTCAAATTCAGCATGCTTTCCATCCGGAACAGTTCATGGATACATTGTGCCAATGTTTTTGGTCTTAGGCAAGTTTTTTGGGGGGCTGTTCTTGCGCAGCATTTTTCTCTTGAGGCAAGCAGACATCTTTTTATTTTACCTTTATTTAACCAGGTAGGCCGGCCAGTTAAGAACAAGTTCTCATTTACAACTGCGACCTGGCCAAGATAAAGCAAAGCAGTGTGACACAAACAACAACACAGAGTTACACATGGAATAAACAAACGTACAGTCAATAACACAATAGAACAAATCTGTATACAGTGTGTGCAAATGAGGTAAGATTAGGGAGGTAATGCAATAAATAGCCCATGGAGGCGAAGTAATTACAATTTAGCAATTAAACACTGGAGTGATAGATGTGCAGAAGATGAATGTGCAAGTAGAGATACTGGGGTGCAAAGAAGCGAAAAAATATATTATATATTTGCAATATGGGGATGAGGTAGTTGGATGGGCTATTTACAGATGGGCTATGTACAGGTCCAGTGATCTGTGAGCTGCTCTGACAGCTGATACTTAAAGTTAGTGAGAGAGGTATGAGTCTCCAGCTTCAGTGATTTTTGCAATTCGTTCCAGTCATTGGCAGCAGAGAACTGGAAGGAAAGGCGGCCAAAGTAGGAATTGGCTTTTGGGGTGACCAGTAAAATATACCTGCTGGAGGGTGGGTGCTGCTATGGTGACCAGTGAGCTGAGATAAGGTGGAGCTTTACCTAGCAAAGACTTATAGATGACCTGGAGCCAGTGGGTTTGGCGACGAATATGAAGCGAGGGCCAACCAACGAGAGCATACAGGTCTCAGTGGTGGGTAGTATTATGGGGCTACGCTCCTTTCGTCTGGGATTGGTCGACAGTAGGGATTCTTCAATGAGGTGTTTGTTCTCATTCATTTTTTTTTTGTTGACAAATACTGCACCAAACATCTTAGTTAGATGTAAAATTGCGCGACTACGGTCTCCTCTGGAAAAACATCAAAATGAATGGCAGATTTCTTGCGTTGTCTAGATTAATTATGACTTTTGAAGAAGTGTATTCTGGCTATATCGTCTCAAGTTGGACAAAGTACTATTGCTTATTTTTTCTAGTTTCTCAATTGAAGGTCTTGCGAGCACACTCGTTCGGGTTCGCCTAGCCAAGTTCAGCTAGGCACCAGCTGAACCAAAGTATGCTGACGCCTTAAAACCCTCGCAAAGTTCAACAGATGCACCATTGAGAGCATTCTTTTGGGCTGCATCAACACCAGGCACGGTAACTGCTCCGCCCTCAACCACATGGCTCTCCAGAGGGTGTTGTTGACAAAACATCACCGGGGCCACGCTGCCTGCCCTCCAGGACATTGACTACACCCGGTGTCTAAGGCAAAGAATATCATCAAGGACCTCAGTCACCCGAGCCCTCGACTGTTCACTCGGCTGCCATCCAACAGACAGAGACAGTACGGGTGCATCAAAGCCAAGACCGAGAGACTAAACACCTTCTATTACCAGGCCATCAGACAGCTGAACAGCCATCACTAGCTGTCCACCAGGCAACGCACACTCACTCACACAACACACACACCCCATGAACACACACATGCAACCAATGCTGCTGTCCCATGTTATAGAGACATTGAACCACTGGTCACTTAATGTTTCACATTGTGTATTTGAATATCCCTGACAGTCTATTCTAATATTTTTGTTACGTACATTTGTATTTTAGTTTCTGTTTATACACACCGCTTATTTATTTATACTGGATTTGTGATATAGCTCACTAATATATCTACTGGTGTACATATCATTTTTTAGTTTGTCTTTTGTAAATTTGCCTGGTGTACATACACAGTTCAGTTGGAAAGTATTCAGACCCCTTGACTTTTTTCACATTTTGTTAATAAAATGATTTGCTCATCAATCTACACACAATACCCCATAATAACAAAGTGAAAACAGGTTTTTAGAAATAAAATAAAAACAGAAATACCTTATTTACCTAACTATTCAGACCCTTTGCTACGAGACTCGAATTTGAGCTCAGGTGCATCCTGTTTCCATTGATCATCCTTGAGATGTTTCTACAACTTCATTGGAGTCCACCTGTGGTAAATTCAATTGATTGGACATGGTTTAGCAAGGTACACACCTGTTTATATAACATCCCACAGTTGACAGTGCATGTCAGAGCAAAAATCAAGCAATGAAGTTGAAGGAATTGTCCGTAGAGTTCCGAGACAGGATTGTGTCGAGGCACAGATCTGGAGTCTTAGTGGTTTGGAACCACTAAGACTCTTCCTAGAGCTGGCTGCCCGGTCAAACTGAGCAATCAGGGGAGAAGGGCCTTTGTCAGGGAGGTGACCAAGAACCCGATGGGCACTCTGACAGAGTTCCTCTGTGGAGATGGGAGAACCTTGCAGAAGGACAACCATCTCTGCAGCACTCCACCAATCAGGACTTTATGATAGAGTGGCCATATGGAAGCCACTCCTCAGTAAAAATGCACATGACAGCACCTAAAGGACAAGATTCTCTGGTCTTTTAAAACCTAGATTGAACTCTCTGGCCTGAATTCCATGCGTCACGTCTGGAGGATACCTGGCACCGTCCCTACGGTGAAGCATGGTTGTGGCATCATGCGGTGGAGATGTTTTTCAGCGGCAGGGACTGGGAGACAAGGCAGGATAGAGGGTAAGGTGAACGGAGCAAAGTACAGAGAGATCCTTGATGAAAACATGCTCCAGAGCGCTCAGCACCTCAGACTGGGGGGGGGGCAAAGCTTCACCTTCCAACAGGACAACGACCCTAAGCACATAGCCACTCCTGCGTTGTCTTGGCTTCGGGACAAGTCTCTGAATGTCCTTGAGTGGCCCAGCCAAAGCCCGGACGGGAACCCGATCGAACATCTCTGGAGAGACCTGAAAATAACTGTGCAGCGACGCTCCACATCCAACCTGACAGGGCTTGAGAGCATCTGCAGAGATACAGTACCAGTCACACGTTTGGACACCTACTCATTCCAGGGTTTTTATTTGGACTATTTTCTACATTTGTAGAATACTAGTGAAGACATCAACTATGAAATAACACAAATGAAATGGAATCATGTAGTAACCAAAAAAGTGTTACATTTTGATTTGTTTGAGATTCTTCAAAGTAGCCACCCTTTTCCTTGACAGCTTTGCACACTCTTGGCGTTCTCTCAACCTGCTTTGAGGTAGTCACCTGAAATCTCAATTAACAGGTGTGCCTTGTTAATTTGTGGAATTTATTTCCTTAATGCGTTTGATCCAATCAGTTGTGTTGTGACAAGGTTGGGGTGGTAAACAGAAGATAGCCCTATTTGGTAAAAGACCAAGTCCATATTATGGCAAGAACAGCTAAAATAAGCAAAGAGAAATGACAGTCCATCATTACTTTAAGATATGAAGGTCAGTCAATCTGGAAAATGTCGAGGACTTTGAAAGTTTCTTTAAGTGCAGTCGCAAAAACCAAGGGCTATGATGAAACTGGCTCTCATGAGAACCGCCACAGAAAAGGAAGACCCAGCGTTACCTCTGCTGCAGAGGATAAGTTCATTAGTTAACTGTACCAAATATTGCAGCTAAAATAAATGCTTCAGAGTTCAAGTAACAGACACATCTCAACATCAACTGTTCAGAGGAGACTGCGTGAATCAGGCCTTTATGGTCGAATTGCTGTAAAGAAACCACTACTAAAGGGCAGCAATAAGAAGAGACTTGCTCGTGTTTTTTGGCCCAAGCAATGGACGTTAGACCGGTGGAAATCTGTCCTTTGGTCTGTGTCCAAATTTGAGATTTTTGGTTCCAACCGCTGTGTCTTTGTGAGATGCAGAGTAGGTGAACGGATGATCTCCGCATGTGTGGTTCCCACCGTGAAGCATGGAGGTGTGATGGTGCTTTGCTGGTGACACTGTTTGGGATTTATTTAGAATTCAAGGCACACTTAACCAACATGGCTACCACAGCATTCTGCAGCGATACAACATCCCATCTGGTTTGGGCTTAGAGGAACTATAATTTGTTTTTAAACAGAACAACCACCCTAAACCAACCATCAGGCTGTGTAAGTCCTATTTGACCAAGGAGAGTGATGGATTGCTTTATCAGATGACCTGGGCTCCACAATCACCTGACCTCAACCCAAGATGGTTTGGGATGAGTTGGAACGCAGAGTGAAGGAAAAGCAGCCAACAAGTGCTCAGCATATGTGGGAACTCCTTCAAGAATGTTGGAAAAGCATTCCTCTTGAAGCTGGTTGAGAGTGCCAGTTGTGTGCAAAGCTGTCATCAAGGCAAAGGATGGCTACTTTTGAAGAATCTAAAATATATTTTGATTTGTTAACCTTTTTTAGTTGTTGGTTACTACATGATTCCAAATGTGTTATTTCGTAGTGTTGATGTCTTCACTATTCTACACTGTAGAAAATAGTACAAATAAAGACACTCCTCTGACTTGCTGTGTCCAAATGTAATTTTTTTTAAATTATTTTTTTTAAATACATTTGACCCCCCAAGTTACTATCTTGTCTCATCGCTACAACTCCCGTATGGCTCGGGAGAGACTAAGGTCGAAAGCCATGCGTCCTCCGAAACTCAACCAACCCGCACTGCTTCTTTAACACAGTGCCCATCCAACCCGGAAGCCAGCCGCACCAATGTTTTTGAGGAAACACTGTGCACCTGGCGACCTGGTTAGTGTGCACTGCGCCCGGCCCACCACAGGAGTTGCTGGTGCGCGATGAGACAAGGATATCCCTACTGGCCAAACCCTCCCTAACCCGGACAACGCTAGGCCAATTGTGCATCGCCCCATGGACCTCCCGGTCGTGGCTGGCTGCGACAGAGCCTGGGCTCAAACGCAGAGTCTCTGGTGGCACAGCTAGCACTGCGATGCAGCGCCTTAGATCACTGCGCCACCTGGGAGGCGCTGTGTCAACTTCTAACTGGTTCTGTATAAATTTGCAAAAATGTCTAAACCCCTGTTTTTGCTTTGTCATTATGGGGTATTGTGTGTAGACGAGGGGGGGGGGGGGACAATTTAATCCATTTTAGAATAAGGCTCTAACGTTACAAAATGTGGAAAGAGTCGGGGTCTGAATACTTTCCAAATGCACTATATATAGATTGCATTTTGATACTGCTACAGTGCTATTTGGGTTGTTCGTTCTTGATTACTTGCTGTTTTTGTTTTTTACAATATTTTTCTTTACATTTTCATTGTTCGACTTGACTGCATTGTCAGATGCTAGTAACATAAGCATTTCGCTGCACTGCTATAACGCCGCAACCAATAAACTTTGATTTGATTTCAGATGTGTCCATGTAAACAGGATTATTAGAGAATTGTTCTTGCAAAGCATCTAAATGTTTAAATCAAACTATTATATTAGTCTGACTATTCACAATCGCATTGTGTGCATTTAACCATACTCACTGTAATCCTCTCATCAATAATGTCGCACTAGGCTACTTATTGACAATGAGGGGTAAATGAGAAAGTGAGACCGTTTTTGAATTGTCTTGCCTATTTCTAATAATTGACTGCTCTTCCCGAGAGAGATGGCTCCTTGCCCAGACTTTGAGGAGTAGACGTGCTGTGTTTGAGTCATTAGTGCTGCCCGGGCTCTGCTGACTGTGTATGATCCTAACAAGGCCTGTCCTGCTGACTCTGTCTGTGGCTGCTCTTCTCCCATCAGTCCAATGTTGTCAGTGTTTTGTCTTACCTCTGTTCTTTTGAAAATATACTCCTAACATGACACTGAGCCTACGTTAATATAGCTAGTCTTACAGAAATGGCACCACTCCCCCCCTGTCCTGTAGGTGTTTGTGGAGTTTGAGGACTGTGCGTGGCGCAGGCGGTCCTGGGTACAGGTGTACGGGGAGGAGGTGAGAGCTGTACTGGTCGAGTCCTCCATCGTCTGGGCTAACCGCAGCAGCGACCCCAACCAGAACCACCCTGCAGCTGGAGGAGCCCCTGGGACAGCCTGGCCTGCCCTGGTGAGTAGCCACCTCTGGCTTAGGGTTTACCAAATAATGTTTGGACTGTAACACTGAGCCACGCCAGGGGTTTTCAATCCTCTCCTCTCTGACCCTGCAGAAGTTTCACAATTTTGTTGTAGCCCTGAACTACCTCCCCTGATTCATCAGTTGAAGGACTTGATGATTTGTTGACAAATGTAATCAGGTGTGCTAGCTCTGGGATCGTTAAAATACATTGAACCACAGCTAAGCAACTAATCTGAACCAGTTGCCAACAGCATGCTGGGAGGTCACCTACAAACACATCTATTGGGGGAGACTATTAGGTCATGGGCTGTAAGATAGGGTTAAAGTCCTGGTAGCAAATAATGGACCATAACAGATATTTATGTAGTTGGTGCTGTATATTAACTAATATACATGGGTTCCAAAGTGGCATTGTTTCCCGAAGTAAGAGCTGATTTGGAGAACCTCAAACCTAAATTTTAGAGCAACATAATATTATAACGATTGATTTTAGTAGTTGTAATTTGGGAATGTTTTCTTGGGGTGCTCTTAGCTACTATTGTATGCGTGTCTGGCATGGAGAAATAGGTACTACACTCTCCTTTTAAGGTTAGTTCAGAGGGTGCATGTATGATGTATGTGACTCTCCTCTCACACTCCCTGAGGCACACCTGCATCTTGAAGTGAGGCCAGGCCAGCTTGTGGAAATGCAATTGTCCCAGCAAGGGATGTCTGGAGGACCTGTTACCGTTACATAAGAAGAACACACGCAGCAACCTGCTGCTCCTCTCAGTAGAAAAACAGCTCAACGGGCTCCCTCATGCTTTGCCAGAGGATAAGATTAGAGATCATTCTCCAGCCACTCCACCAATTAACAGAGGCGGCAGAGTAGCCTAGTGGTTAGAGCGTTGGACTAGTAAACGAAAGGTTGCACGATCGAATCCCCGAGCCGACAAGGCAACAATCTGTTGTTCTGCCCCTGAACAGTTAACCCGCTGTTCCTAGGCTGTCATTGAAAATAAGAATTTGTTCTTAACTGACTTGCCTAGTTAACTAAAGGTGGGGGGAAAAATAATAAAAAAGATAGGAATGCTCGCCTACATAATATCGCTCAGAGTTAGTGGTTCTTTACCTAACGATGTTCCTCTTCGCCCGCTAGGCGTTCCGGTCTCTAGTGGACCGTGTGGGTTTGGGTTCCCTGGTCCCTGTGGAATTCTTCGGGAACCGAACCCTCGACTTCCTCCCTGACGGGAATTCACTCCAGAGCTTTGAGGTGGGTTTACTCAAGGTTGTGTGTGTGTCAACTTTCATTTGAAGTGTGTGTGTGTGTGGTATCACTCTGAATTTTGTCTTGCTCTGTAGGTAGAGAAAGACGTGGGACACTCTCTCCTGCTGGAGCAGCCATCTCTGCAGGCTGCGGTGTCCAGCTGGCACAGTGACTTTGAGCTGCAGGAGATCCTCAGGAAGGGTGAGTCTTTGTTAGACTTATCTCTGGAATGAATGGAAACCTATTGTGCTGTGTACTTTGACTTTCCTCCTGCCTTTTCATTGCTCACCCATGTTTTCCTACACTGCAGTTCTCAATACTGGCCTTCTCAAACCTCTTCTCTTACCGTCTTCTCACTTTTCACTCCCTCCATAATATCCTTCTGGCGCGCTACCCCACGGGTCTTTGAGCCTTGTCCTGTTGGTTGTGTTGTCTCTCCAGGCTCCTACACAATCCAGGGCAGGAGGGTTCAGGTTTACCAGTGTGAGTTTGACGAGCACTGGGCCCTGGGCCTGGTCTCTCGGCACGACCCCAACTCGCACATCATGGAGATCACCATGGACCAGGTACACACACACACACTGCCTGGATGTGCCTTTCGCAGTACCTTTTTAGATGTTAGGTAATATGGCGGAGGTGTTGACAGCTGTTAGCTAAGTGTTATTATTGTGTTCTAGGGAGAGGAGACCCAGGTGGTGGATCCTCGGGTAATGCACGTAATACTAGCTGAAGATCACTTTGATGAGGTAAGTTGGATAAAGTATGCACTCCTATTCCTCCCTCCCTTGCTTTTTTTCCCCAAAATACTTGTGCTTTTGTTGGTCGACTTGCTTGAGTTTGCATTTTCCTCATCCTTTTTACATGGCTCCTTCCTCTCCGCGGTCAGAACGGGAGGAATGCTCGGCGGAGGAAGGAGAGCGATGGCGTGAAGGGCGAGAGCGGCCGTAGACGGAGGACATCGTCGGAAGGCGAGGAGGACGTGACTCTGAAGCGTTTTAAGGGGGCGGGAGAGGGAGCAGCGGCGGGACAGAACGGGAGCGGCTCCACCAAGGGGATGGTGACGTGGGGTGAGGAGGTAGCAACCGGAGGAGAAGACGGAGTGGGTGGAGGAGGCAGAGTGAACAGCACTATCAACAATAACAGCAGTTCCTCTGAAGTCACACAAGGTCACGCCACCCCGAACAGCATTTCCTCCCACATGGACCAATCAAAAGCTCCGCCGCGGTACCCCAAGGAAAACGGGCGCTCCCTCTCCACACAGGACAGACAGGGGTCTGCTGACTCGACCACTACAGTCACCCCCACCCCACCCCCCCTCAAACCAGCCCCCTCCCCATTCTCCAACACTTCCTTCCCCTCTCTGGGCCAGATGCCCAGCCTGGTCCCTGGAGCTCCGGCCTCCAAGCCTTCCCCAGTAGCCCTGACCACAGAGAGCGAGGAGCCATCCCAGTCTACCTACCCCAAGACGGCTGCCCTTGTGTCCCCCGGCCCGGTGACCATCTCGTCCCCATCGCAGGGCAGTGCCCCCAGCGTGGCCCTCGCTGCCCCCCTGTGCTTCAGCCCCAAACTAACCGCCTGGACAGGACCACCCAACCAGACGGAGGTGAATTAGTAACACTTAACGTGACTTTACTCTTAACCTGTGTAGTAACACTGTAATTACTAACTATAATTGTTTTCACTAATATGCTATTTCCTTATCCTGCTTCTTTAGGGCTCTAAGCCCATCCTGGCTGCGGCTGGGTTCCGGCTGCCTCAGTCCAAGCCTGCTGGTGCTTCTGTGTTCGGAGAGGTAAGCTCCCAGACCAACGGTTCCTCCAACACAGCGTCAGTCTCCCAGGACACCCCTGGACCCTTCGGCTTTTCCTTCAGAGGCGCCAAGAACAACGAAGCCCAACCGCAGCAGCAAGACCAGAACTTATTCTTCCAGTGTATGAGTCAGAAGACTGGCCAGAACGCTGGTGGTTCTAATCAGAACCAGACTTCAGGCCTGGGTCAGAGCCAGGCTAAAGACACCAACTACTTCACAGCAGTGTCAGAGAGCTTGAGTAAGGAGCCTCCTAGCCTGTTCAAGCCCTCCGCCTCCACAGAGGGACTCAAAAAGACTGTTCTAGCCCCCGCTTCAACTGGCCTGTTTGGCTCGGCTACAGCTCATCTCAAAGAGCAGTCCAAAGTGCCTGAGACCCAGCCGGCAGGCAACGGAGTGCTCAACAAGCCTTTCGGAGGGGACAAGCTCTCGTCTTCTTTCAGCGGCGGCTCTGGGGGGATGAGGAGCTCTGTTCTGGGAATGGCTGCGATCGGCACCCACCTGGCTCCGGCTTCTGGATCTCTGGGTGGTGCTAACAGGAGTGGCACTAACGGTGGCGCGGTGGGTGGCTTCAGCACCAAGACAGAAAGCCACCAGAACCTGTTCCTCCAGGGCTCCAAGGAGCCTTCCAACCCCTTCCTGGCCTATGGGGAGAAGCTCTCCCACAGTCCCTTCAGTGGCAAACCATCCCCTCTGGAGCCTGAGACCCTGGGCCCTGCCACTGCCTCGGAGAGCAAACCCAACCTATTTACAATGTCCGAGCCGCCCAAGGGCATCCTGTCTTCCCCCTTCGCCTCCCTCTCAGGCGCTGCTGCCTCCAGTTCTTCCTCCCCAGCCCCAGGACCTGCCTTCATACAGAGGCCCCAGTCTGATGTCCCCTCCAAGCCCAGGGAGGGCGCCTCCACAGGGGAACAGGGCTCCTCAGCTGAGGGTGGGTCTCTGGATGACCGGCCCAGCTCCACCTCGGGCTACCCCATGTTTGGGAGCGCTGTCCCTGGGGGGAGTGGTGAGGATGCGCCCATGCCATTTGATCAGGGCCAGGCCCAGAAGTTTGCCCTGGAGGAGCGAGGCCAGGTATCTAAACGTGACTCTGACTCCAGCGATAACAGCGACCTGTCAGACCTGAGTGAGACTGAGGAGGGGCTGGAGAGAGGGCAGGTCCCTGGGGGCCTCCCAGGGCCTGTCAAGGAGGGAGCCATGCTACTGCAGAAGGGTAAAGGCCCCGGGGTAGCCAAGAGCCGGCCACGCAACAAGCCCTTCAAAGGTAAGACCTGGAGCCTCGGGATAGGGCTCTGATAATGAAGTATTCCTACAGTACGTCAATGCGTTTCCCAATCATTCGTAACATTTTATTCGTCAATGTTGAGGCAAGTTAGATTGTGGTCAGGGTCATGAAACATTAGCAAGATTGATGGTAAAGAAAAGTTTCTGACCAACTCTTCCCTAATGATTCCATTATCCTTTCCTACACTCTTTGATGAATAGGTTGTCATTGCGTTGTTTTGTAATCGCTTCATATCCTAATTATAACTCTTCGGTCTTTCCTTTTTCTCCAGTGGGCCAGTCAGTGCTGAAGGATGTGACTAAGGTGCGTCGTCTGAAGCAATCAGGAGAGTCGTTCCTGCAGGACGGCTCCTGTATCAACGTGGCGCCCCACCTCCACAAGTGTCGCGAGTGTCGCATGGAGCGCTACAGGAAGTACCGGGAGCAGGAGCCTGACGACGACGACCCCAACGTGGCCTGCCGCTTCTTCCACTTTCGCAGGTACCGTCTGTGTACCAAAGACGTGTGTGCGTGTCCAAGCACTGTGTGTGTGTGAGAAATGGCGATGGTGTTGTATCCTCTTACAAGGAATGCGAAGACAAATATTGGTCATTTCACCAACCTCAATTAGAATCCAACATGTTCTACGCGTCCTCCACTCCTCTGTCCTCCAACCTCTGACCTTTGCCTCCTAACCAGGCTGGCGTTCACGCGTAAGGGTATCCTGCGTGTGGAGGGCTTCCTGAGCCCCCAGCAAAGCGATGCCATGGCCATGGGACTGTGGCTTCCCTCGCCGTCCGTACAGGAGGGCTTGGACCTGGACACCTCAAAGTACATCCTGGCCAACGTGGGAGACCAGTTCTGTCAGCTCGTCATGTCTGAGAAGGAGGCCATGATGATGGTCGAGCCTCACCGTGAGTGCTCTTAGTCTGCGTCCAAAATGGCACCCTGTTCCCTTAATAGTGCAATACTTTTGACCCGGGCCTAATCTGTCTGTGTCCTACAGAGAAAGTGGCGTGGAAGCGGGCGGTGCGCGGAGTCAGGGAGATGTGTGATGTGTGTGAGACCACTCTCTTCAACATCCACTGGGTCTGCAGGAAGTGTGGCTTCGGAGTGTGTCTGGACTGCTACCGGCAACGGAGGAACCGCCCTCTGGAGGGTGAGAGTCATAGAATCCAGAGAACATAAAGAATGTGTGAGATTCAACTAGGGTGGCAAAATTCCGGTCACTTTCCCGAAATTCTCTGGTTTTCCAGATATCCTGGATGGAAGATTCCTGGAATTCCAAGGGAATAAGCAGCAAATCTGAGAATATTCCAACTAGGATTTCTGAAATACTGGGGAACGTTGGGGGAAGTTACCGGAATTTTGCCACCATAGACTCAACACACAGGGACGGGCTGGGGTAACATTGAGTGGTCTTTCAGTGATGTTTGTTTTGAAGTAGTAAAGATATAGCTGCTGCTAAATTGTTAAAGAATCGGTATAAGATGTACTTTATTGTCCATTAACTTACAGGGAATGGACATTTTTGTATTTATGAACAACCCAACCCCCACTGTATACCCAGAGTGGCTGGAAGCAATGGGTCTGCTGCAGTGCAGAGCCCCTTATAAATGACCCTTCCTGTTTTTGTCTCTCAGAGGTGGACGAGGGGCCTGATGACGAGGTGTTCTCCTGGTTGAAGTGTGTCAAAGGCCAGAGACACGAGCCCCAGAGCCTCATGCCCACACAGATCATACCTGGAACAGGTAACATGGAGCAGGATACCTGTAGAAGCCTAGGGGCCAAATGGACCCCTAAGCACTTGTGGATGTCAGAGAGGATTTGACAGTTGTAAGCAATATGGTAACAGCTCCACCTTGCCCTCTGATAGGCTAAGTAGAAGTTTCACCACATTCCTTATACCAATCAAATCCTCATATAGGATTGGGCCTAGAACTGGGGCCTGGAGTCTTTCCTGCTCATGTCACATGGTCTGGACAAACTCCCAGCCCTAACTATACCATCCAATTATTATGTTGTGTATTTCCATAAGAGTTGTCCCATATTGACATTTCAGTCTCTCTCCCTCAGCTCTCTATAACATAGGGGATATGGTGCACTCAGCCCGGGGCAAATGGGGCATCAAGGCAAACTGCCCCTGCACCAGCCGGCACCACAGGCCCCTAGTGCGCCATAGTGCCCCCAACGGCATCTCACAGGTACTGCACCACCACTTTTTTGTGACCAAGATCAATATTTTACATTTCTACCATCCACATATGGTTTTCACTTGTTTTACATATTGCTTGTCAAGGGCTTCATTAGAATGCAGTAAAATGTTCCTTATTGTTGTCCCAGCAGTCTGCAGTGTCCTCCAGCATAGGGAGCAGTGGTAGTGGACCAATCACAGGTGGTGGGGGGCCAGCGGGTTCAACCACTCCTAAACCCGAGGGGGGGGAGACAACAGTGGTCAAAACACAGCCTACATCCAGCACAATGTCATCCGAGGCGGCAGGAGGAGGGGTTGATACTAACTCCACCAACAGTACCAGTGCCCCCCCTAACACTGCCCAGACCACCACCCCCAAGGACCCCCGCCCTTCCACAGGTGAGGGCAACTCCACCGCCCTGCACTGGCTGGCAGACCTGGCCACTCAGAAAGCCAAGGTGGAGGACACTAAAGGTGAGGACTAAAGGTCTCTTTCACTTCATCTTCTTGTCTCAATCCTAACTCATATTCTCAATGATACTCTCTAAATGTATCGTACATGTGTTTAGATTTGACCATCTCTAACCATCGTCTTCTCTCCACACCTCTAGACTCTGGGTTGCTGCGCTCGGCGATTGGCCGGGACACGCGTTCTCCCTTCGGCCTTGACTCGTTCAGCGCCCTGTCCAAGCCTTCGTCCTCCTCCTCTTCCTCCTCCAGTCCTAAACTGTTCAACAGCCTGCTGCTGGGCTCCAGCAACACCCAGCCCAAACCAGAGGGCTCCAGCCTCCGAGACCTGCTCAACTCTGGCCCCGGGAGGCTCCCCCAGGCCCCCGGAGACACTGGAATACCCTTCCCCTCAGTCTTCTCCACCTCAGCCGCTGTGAGTGTCTTTCAGCTTTCCTCAGTTAGCTAGGAGAATTCAGATACTTTCAGAATGCTCAAATGTAGAATGTCAGAGTGCCCAGATATGGATCCTTCCATAATGCTTACATATGTCATTATGTCATTACATTACAGGGGACCATTCCAGAATTCTTAGATTCCACACAGTTCTAGGTTGTGTCCCAAATGACACCCTGTTCCCTATATAGTGCACTGCTTTTGACCAGAGCCCTAGACTGCAGGTCTAACCCCTCCTCCCTCTCTCAGGGGGACAAGATGAAGGGCAGCCTGCCTAACTTCCTGGACCATATCATCGCCTCGGTGGTGGAGACCAAGAAGGCGGAGGGCCGTCGTACGGGCGAGGGGGGCAGCGAGCTGGGCGGGGTGGGCCGCAGGGACGGGGTGATGGGCCTCAGCGTGCTGGACCCCCACACCTCCCACTCCTGGCTCTGTGACGGACGCCTGCTCTGCTTGCAGGATCCCTCCAACACCAACAACTGGAAGATCTTCAGAGAGTGCTGGAAACAGGGCCAGGTGAGAGAGACCTCTCTGTGGGGTGGAAAGGCGATAAATACTTTTTTTAAATACAGATTTTTAATAAAAAATATGTGCTCACCAAGAGTAGTTCTAAGGCGGTGTGAGTAAAATGGTGGTGTGGAAGATGGAAATGGACTGAGAGAGTATTTGGGGATGAAGTTTGGAAGAGGGAGATGTGTAATGTGAGAGATGAGGTGATGATGATTCTGTTTGAACTCTTTCCCTCCTCTCTCCAGCCGGTGCTGGTGTCTGGTATCCATAAGCGTCTGAAGGGGGGTCTGTGGCGACCTGAGGCCTTCAGTGAGGAGTTTGGGGACCAGGATGTTGACCTGGTCAACTGTCGGAACTGTGCCATCATTTCTGACGTCAAGGTCCGTGACTTCTGGGACGGCTTCCAGGTCATCTCCAGTAAGTAACGGGATCGTTCATTCAGCCGTTCGTTCGTTCATTCAACCATTTATTTGTTCTTTCATTCGTTCATCTTGCCTTATCTCTCTCTCTCCCCAGAGCGTCTGAAGGGTAGTGATGGTCAGCCCATGGTTCTGAAGCTGAAGGACTGGCCTCCCGGAGAAGACTTCAGAGACATGATGCCTACACGCTTTGATGATCTGATGGAGAACCTGCCCCTCCCAGAGTACACGAAGCGAGACGGCCGTCTGAACCTGGCCTCCCGCCTGCCCAACTTCTTTGTCAGGCCAGACCTGGGGCCTAAGATGTACAATGCCTACGGTGAGAGAGACGGCAGAGATGGAGAATATGGAAGATTAGGAATGAGCCCATTTACTCTTTTAAACGGATGTCAGTCTCTGATCTGTTTCTATTTCCTCCTTTTATATTCTCTTTTTCACCTCTTCCCTCTTGATACTTTCCATGCTTCCTTCTATTACACCTTTTTCACCCCCCCCCCCCCCTTTCTCTCACACCTTCCATCTCTCTCTCCGTCCCTCCCACTCTCAGGTCTGATCGAGACCGAAGACCGGAGTGTTGGCACTACCAACCTGCATCTGGACGTGTCTGATGCCGTCAACGTCATGGTGTACGTGGGCATTCCCGAGGGAGAGGGGGAACACGTCAAGGGTGAGTAGGACCGACACACACACTCGCACAGTGAAGCAGAACTTAATACACACACACACACACACTCACAGCAACACTGACTCGCACAGCTGACTCATTCCAGCGTTGACGTGTCAAACACAAGGCCCGTGACACATTTCAATCCGGCACGCACAATGATTTGGGTTTTTAATTCATTTTGGCCCATTTCCATTCCGTCCGCGCTGCACTACAAGTCCCAGCAAGCACGGCCATTGGCAGTGCATTGCCACACACATCCACCCACGAGCCAGCCAGTGCGCTGTATCATAATACATTTGCAGCAGCCATGCAGCGCGAAACATTTAAAATGTGTTTTAAGTGTAAATGTTACAACAACCTAGTGAACCGACCTTTTGTTATTTGCAGTTTAAAAAAAAAACTTTTTGGTTAGGGTCGCAGCATAATGTGCATAGCAGCAAAGGTTAGACAAATATTATTTATTTAGTTTTATTTGTTAAAATGTTATACAGCATCCTATGTAAGTTAAGTGGTCATTATAAAAGGGCATATTTAACAAATAAAACAATTGCCAGTTTGGGTCGCAGTTGATGGTCTGGGCCGGCGAATTCCTTGACTTTTTTCAATATGGCCCGTGCGGTAATTGA
The DNA here is from genome assembly GCF_045791955.1 of Oncorhynchus clarkii lewisi. NCBI lineage: Eukaryota > Metazoa > Chordata > Actinopteri > Salmoniformes > Salmonidae > Oncorhynchus > Oncorhynchus clarkii. The sequence goes on along the minus strand of NC_092160.1, from coordinate 4,416,555 downwards.
TTTTGACACCCCTGCACTAAACAATGTAACCTTCAGCACGGCTAGCAATTAGCACAAGTGTGTATTGGCATGGTAGCAATTACAAGTGTCCATTTAGCACTGAGTGGTATGTTTCAGTAATGCACTACGGCACACTGACATTACCACTTTCCTCCAGCAACACTCATAAAAGATTCAGCGTTTTTTTGTGAGGTAAATAAAAGATGGTCCTTGGATCTTTGTCCTTGAACAGACATGTTTTCAATTCCATTGACTGCTGCACGGTATTTTTCAGTAGTTTTATTATGACAGGTTAAAACACCTTACATCTAAAGCAGCATTTCCCTAACTCTGACCTCGGGACCCCAAGGGGTGCACGTTTTAGTTTTTTTTCCCTAACACTAATGTGTGTGTGTGTATATATATATATATATATATATATATATATATATATATATATATATATATATATATATATATATATATATATATATATATATATATATATATATATATATATATATATATATATATATATATATATATATATATATATGAAAACAAAACATTGCAAAAAATATGTTAACTGTTAAAACCACATGGGCTCCGAAATGACCCACTCATGTACAATTGAATTTGAAAGGCGCTCCAAAGTATTGTATAGGAAAGTCGATAGGTTCACACAAAGATCAAACGCCCTCTACTGTCCCATTCAGCATTTCCAGTTTCTGGAAACTAAGGACAGGAAGCCATTCTTCAGCATTGAGACAGAATAATGGTGTAAATGTTACATTTAAGCCTGTCTTCAGTCACTCCTATAGACTTTCCTAGGTTTCCCACCCTGCTGTATATTACTAGAGGCCTCTGACTAGAGTATAACTTTATTCATCCCAACTTGGGACATTGTTATATCAACACTAGCATCATTAATGATTAGAAGGACTAGACGAGGAACAACGACATACACATCATACATGCATATTAAGGCACCTGCACCTTAGTAGAGACCCATTAATAAAAAATAAAAAAGGTAAATGCTGTTTTCTGTCCTACTCTGGTGAAACAAGCCCAACGAGGCTAACCCAGCCCCCCTCCCCATGCATCAATGGACAGGACCCTGGAAAGGCTCTTTAATGGGTCTCACGTGTTGATTGTGGTCAAATTTCTCATTCACAGAGACGGATATCGCTGGATGTAAAGGTCTGTGCATTTTTATAACATCACCTCCTTAGCATGCCTTTTTTTCTTGACTAACTTCTCCCTTCTCTCTTTCTCCCACTCCCCCATCCTCATGTCCTCTCCCTGTGCGGTTGGGGCCAGAACACTACTGTGGCTCATCTGTCTGTTTGTGGTTTATTTGTGGTCTGAGTGGCGTCTGCCCTCCAGTGTAGAGCTGACCTTCAGTAATGCTCTGATAGTCAGTCAGCCAAACTCTGTTTTTTAAAACCTTTTAACACAACAACTTTTATGCTGTTTTTTATTTTCATGCTGTTAGATGTTAGTAAGTCTTTCCTTGCATTACATCTTCTGTTATCTGGGACAACTGGTGTTCTGGCCTTGACTGTTGGGGAAGGCCAGATGTATGAAGGTGTAGGTGTACTGTCTGTATCCTTGCACAGGTTCACTGACTCTCAGGGAGAGAAAAGAGCAGCAACTTGCTAGCTACCCATCTTTTGGAGTCACATTCCCCCCTGACTGATATCTCTTCCTAGAGAAGAGATGCGGGGGGAGAGATTATAAAGTAAACACACATCACCATGACAAGCATATGTAGCTGTACCGGACTCTATGCCTAACCGAGATCAAAGTCAGAGCAATTGAACACACACTCACACTCACACACTCTCTTCCACGCAGGCAACTTGATCTATGGCAATCTCTGGATAATTTGTCCAATTGACCGGAATTTGAATAAAACATGTAGCTCCGTTAGTGTTGTTTAGTCCTGTTCATCACTAGCCACCTAAATGTTTGCTTGATTAGTAAATGATGAGCAACTCTGATTGCATCCCAAATGGTACCCATTTTGACAAAAGTAGTGTATTGCAGAAGGAATAGGGTGCCATTTGGAACCTCTGTGGTTGAACCCAGAGCTGCCACTGGCCAACAATGATGTCATAACAGGGAGATTCAATTTGCCCCTGCCAGCCGAGCGCCCCTCTGATTGTGGATGACTGATGATGAATCAGCACTTCACCTAGGCTTGTGTCTCAAATTACACCCTATTCCTCCTGTTCCTCCTGTAGTGCGCTACTTTTAACTAGGGGCTACAAGGTTATGGTCAGAAGATGGTGTACTGCATAGGGGAATAGGTAACGGGTGTCGTTTGAGATGGCGCCTCGTGATTCCGACGTAGTGAATGAGCACTTGTATAGATTAGAAGGATTGTAGTGTTTTCCCTCCTGTGTCTACAACTGTAGGATGTGAAGGTGAGCGGTACTTCTGTGCTTTGTTGATGTTTAGTGTTGCACTTCTTCTTTCCTACATCATTCCCTTTGAGCATGGACTCTGTCAGTGACTGACCGGTGCTGGAGTTTGCTCATCCCTGTCTCTCTCTGTGTGTGGTCCCGCAGAGGTGATGAGCACCATCGAGGAGGGTGACGTAGACGAGATGACCAAGAGGAGGGTGTACGAGGCCAAGGAGAAGCCCGGGGCACTGTGGCACATCTACGCCGCCAAGGACGCTGAGAAGATCCGGGAGCTGCTCCGCAAGGTCAGGGTTCACCATCACCACATTCCTTGAAATGTCAATATGCACATTCATTTTCTTTCAATGCATTATTTCAGGAAAGAATCGAAAATGGTGGCTGGACTTCTTTAGTTCTACTGTTCCCACGATAAAATCAGTCTCAAATGGCACCCTATTACCTATTACAGGTGTGCTACGTTTGGGCCAATAGGGCTCTGATGAAAAGTAGTGCACTATATAGGTATTAGGGTGCCATTTTGGATGTAGACATTGTCTCTCTGATATACCATACCATGTTACTATGATTTACCATATCTTCTTATCCTTTGACTGTGGTAGGTGGGTGAGGAGCAGGGCCAGGAGAACCCTCCGGACCACGACCCTATCCATGACCAGAGCTGGTACCTGGACGGGGTGCTGCGCAGGAGGCTGTACGAGGAGTACGGCGTGCAGGGCTGGGCCATCGTACAGTTCCTGGGAGATGCTGTCTTCATCCCCGCCGGGGCTCCCCACCAGGTACTAGGGGAAACACTGGACGTACCAGTTGAGAATGAGACTTTTTGTGTTGTTTAATGGTTACATAGGGGCATAGCGTACCCTTATGTTATCCCTTTTTAGCTATATGATGTCTATACTCTTGCTTTTCTTTTCATTCACACATTCTCTCTCTCGCCAACTCGCACTCTCAAACAGACAAATCACACACTCGCCTCTTTCTCCTCTCTCATGTGCCCCCAAGGTGCATAACCTGTACAGTTGTATCAAGGTGGCAGAGGACTTTGTGTCCCCTGAGCATGTGAAGCACTGTTTCAGACTGACCCAGGAGTTCAGACACCTATCCACCACACACTCCAACCACGAGGACAAGCTGCAGGTACACTTCGGCCGCCTCCCAAATGGCACCCTATTCACTATGTAGTGCACTAGTTTTGACTCTGGTCAAAAGTAGAGCACTTATAACTGACTCCACTATAGTATAGGCCAATTATTTGAGAGAAGGATTGAATCGGTTGATCAATCAGCTAAAACAATCAGTAACATATATTGTGGTACAATTGCAATTCTGACGGGAATTTTGATCTCTGTTCTCTAGGTGAAGAACATCATCTACCATGCCGTAAAGGACGCTGTGGGAACACTGAGGGCCCACGAACCCAAGCTAGCACGCTCTTAGTGCCCGCTAAACACACACACACACACAAGCTGCAGTTATAGAGTAGAGGTCTCAGTGTGCAGAGAGGCACGGTGATGTGCTCACAACTCTCTTATTTGGTGTGTGGGGGAGGGGGGGGGGGTCTATAGTCAGCGCTTGGATGAAGGCAGTACTACATCATCGCTGTTACACGACATGCTCTACACGTCTTAGTTGTTTTCCAATTCACTTCTGATTAACTCTGTATTTAAGGTCAGTGTGTCCTGTTTGTGTGTGTGGAAGAGGAGAGCATGTGACGTGAGGCGGTTCAGCATCTGTGTAGCGTCTGACTAGATGTGAGCACTGGGCTATGTTTCCTTTTGCGACAACCATTGATATTATTATTCTTCCTTAGAAGAGAGGGTTCACTTGTTTTTAGATATTTTTTTGTTGAAGTTTTAATCTTTAGTGGTGGAATTGAGACTTGTGCAAGTAACAAGCATCGAAGTGAACTAGACCAAAGTTGTTTTATTTTTAGTTGTCTTATTTTTAATTAAAAGCAAGGACTTCTTAAACATGTTTTCTTTTATACACCGGAGGATAATTCAGAGTTTTGGCTTTTTGAATGCTTGACAGAGAGTGGCTTAGAGAAATGTCTCCATTTATTTGGTCATCTTTGTTGTCCCAAGGTTTGCATGGATGAACTGCAGACTTCAAAACGTTGTAAAAGAATCACGATTCCAACTGAACAGAAACTACTGGCCGTTAACAGTGTATCAATATATATGTTGATGATCTTAGCAGTCTGTTTGATTTTTCAAAATAAAGTTCACAACAAATAAAATGTTACTGGTCATTTCAGGTGATTTATACAACTTTATTGTGTGTCATTGAACTCCATTGTTGAACAACTGTTACATGTCTTCACACTTGTATGTATCAGGTGCTAAAGATTATGTAAACAATATGTCCATATAACGCATCAGCATGATTTAGCTCATTTAAAAAAATAATAATTTGCAGTTCCACTCCACATGTTTTGGATGGATTTTTACGCATGCTGCAGCAGTATATGTTATCGGTGGCAGCGGCTTAGATCGCTAGACCACCCTAGGCCACTACCCAGTGTTCTTATGCCTCCTGCCTCACCTGCATGAGTCTAAATTTGAAAGTGATAACAGCAATAAGGCAGGCAGTCTCTTATATCCTTCCACTGAAGTCTAGAGAACCAGCCACTACTTAATGGCAAATCCTGTGTATTCACATGCTAGTTATAGGTTGTGGTCCTAATTCAATTACCAAACCCCAAACGGCTGTTGTATTACATAATACCATAGAACTATCTTGTGCAAAGATTATTGCACACAATACCCTGCCATATTTTTTACGAGGGAATGAATGAAGACAGACTTGTGGCAGTTGCCTCGTGCCTACAGCAGGCCAACCCTGTTCCTGGAGAGCTACCCACCCCTGTAGGTTTTTGCTCCAACCCCAGTCATAACTAATCTAAATCAGTTTATCAACCAGCTAATTATTAGAATCAGATATGCTAGATTATGATGGAGTGAAAACATACAGGACCATAGCTCTCCAGGAACAGGGTTTGAGAGCCCTGGCCTAGACATGGTCTGGGACATCAGTGCATCTGACGTTTCACTGTAGAGCTTTTTGGTATTGTCTATCTAGCTAGGCCTACAAAATTCAGCTAATGGGGTCAGTGGCAGCCTTCATAGGACCTATTTCATTGTGGCAGTAACCAGTTGTTTTTGCCTTCTACGGACAAGACAAAGCAGTGTGGACCTGCCCCTTTAAGAGAAGAGGAGTTCCAGCGATTTGAATGCCGCAGATTCAGAATCCACAGTAGCCTACCTGCCAGTAAAATAGAGCATTCAAGAGCAGGAGCAGCAGGCAACTAACTGCACTTGCATCACAACACAACCACACGGTCGTGGACGGAGGAATGGGGGGGTGTACAGCTAGTTAGATTTCCCGATAAGGAAAAGCTCACTACACTCAATTAAGATGGTGTCGTGGATTATCTCCAGGATGGTAGTGTGAGTATGCATTCTGCAGCGTCTGTTTGTTATCGCGTTCTATAGCTACATACGCTAGTTCGCGCTGTCATCTGTACGCTGCCATGGCTTGTGCCCAGAGCACACGCGAACAGTTATCTTGATAGCCAGATTGCTAGCGAGCGAGCAAATTTCTAGCAATTCAATTGTCGTTGGTTTATATGTAGCCCATGGTGTCTAAATGTGCATTTTGACCACTGGTGTTTCATAAAGCCAGGATGGTAGGCAAATTTCAACACCGTTACAGCAACACCGTTAGCCAGTGCAAAATTGGCAAGGTAACGTTAGCTAGCTAATGTGGTTAGTTGAAATGACAACGCTGCTAGCCAACTGAAGTGAAGGTGGAATACATTAAATGGCTAACAAGCTTGCTAATGCCACCTACTGAAGCTAATTTACGAATTCATATATTGGCTGTGTAACTAAATTAGTAATGCAAAAATGCTTTAGTCTTGGCTATCGCTAATCGTGCACAATCTTGAATAATGCAGGCCCGGCTGCTATGATCAACAAAATATGGCAGCAACTGTACTGCTAGCATGACGCTGACAGCCAAATAATTTAGCATCATTAATGAATTGTCTGGCTGTCGTGTGTCATGCTAGCAGTGCAGTTGCGGTCATATGTTTTGATGATTATAGAAGCCAGGCCTGCACTATTCAGGATTATGCACTATTCCAATGTTACCTCAACCAAGATCAAGTCAATATTTTACATGATCGAGCTTTGTCATTCATGAGTTGTCTTAAATGTGCAAAATGCAGAAATAGCTCGTAATTTCCTGGTTGCTAAAATTCGAATAGTTCGCCTAATTTCAGTTTTTGACAAAACAAGCATTGTGTAGCGAATCCCCCCTGTACCATGTAAACCGCTGTTAAATATATATTGTATTTTCTGCTTTTTGAAGCTGGTATACAAAACCGAAACTTAACAGGAAGCATTGTACATTATTTCTTAGTTTAAATCTAACGCTTCTTAGACTTGCTTTCGATGAGAACGACAGATCTAGAACTTATTTCTGTGATTTTGTTCCGTCGCTCAAATAAGTTGCACATTGAAGCTTTAACGCCTCATGTCCGTCCACCAGATGCTTCACTCTTTGCATTCCGGCGGAAGTCATTCATTGTCAATGGAGCAGTCCACAACACTAGGCTGTGGTGCGTTGTGTGCTGCATGCGTTCAATGTTTTCAATGTTACAAACCGAAGTACACAGACTCCAACCAGCTCGCTTTTAGGTAGTTGAAAAGCGAAGCACATGCGTCAAGTGCCGAAGAATGTCGGCTACACATCAGTAGGCTGGACACATGACATTTTTAACAATGCTTTATTTCTAATAAAATGTAGCTCTTTGCATCCGCGGTGGAGCCCAGTTTAATAATATTACCATATACCCAGCTGCCTGCCGTAGTTTAAGTAATCACGAAAACAAACAGGCCTTATTTTAAGGGAATTTTTCACCCTGCCAGCTCCTATTAGTTCTATTGAGCACTGTGGCACCAACTCGCCTTCCGAACTTTCTAATCCCATTTTGTTGTATAGTCACGATGGTAGTTTCGCTATAGTTGGCAATGGAGACCTGCTCGCGTTAAAATGTAAACAACAAACAATTACTCGTTACTCAGAAGTCGTCCCGTTGTTTACTATAGGGACATATAGGTATGTATGTCTATTTTGCCAAATATCTCGCAATGTGTATATTTAGATTAAAAAAAAAAAAAAAATGCACCCCATTTTAATCATGAGAATCACCTCTTTCTAATTGTGTAAGGCTGGGTAGTTTATCTCGTCATCAAACGCTAACCCCGAAATATCTTTTGCCCTTGGAACGCTGAGCTCCCCCCATTGTTTTCCGATGGAGAAGCATGCTGGTATATTTCGCCAAATATCTCGCAATGTGTATCTCGTTGTCGTCAAACTCGAGACCAGAAATAGTCAGAAGTTGTCATTTCCCCCCTACTTCCTCGTTATGCAGACATAGGCACCATTGAGGTGCGGATGTTTACTTTCTACACGAGATGAGATGAAGAGGGAGGCGAACCATGAAAAACAGCCCCAGACCGTTATTCTTCCTCCAACCAACTTTACAGTTGGCATTATGCATTGGGGCCGGCCGGTAGCATTCTCTTGGCATCTGCCAAACCTAGTCATACTGCCAGATGGTGAAGGATGATTTGTCAATTCAGCTTTACGCCACTCCAGCCGACGTTTGGCATTGCGTATGGTGAGCTTTTGTGCGGCTGCTCGGCCATGGAAAGCCATTTCATGAAGCTCCCGAGGAACAGTTATTGTGACGACGTTGCTTCCAGAGGCAGTTTGGAACTCGGTAGTGAGTGTTGCAACCGAAGACAGACAACTTTTAGGCGCTTCAGCACTCAGCGGAACCATTCTGTGAGCTTGTGTGGCCTACCACTTCGTGGCTGAGATGTTGTTGCTCCTAGACGTTTCCACTTCCCAGTAACAGCACTTAGTTGACCAGGGCAACTGACTTGTTGGAAAGGTGGACTCCTATGACGGTGCCACATTGAAAGTCACTGAGCTCTTCAGTAAGGCCATTCTACTACCGCTGTTGGTCTATGGACACTGCATAGCTGTCTACTCGATTCTATACACCTGGCAGCAATGGGTGTGGCTGAAATAGCCAAATCCACTAATTTGAAGGGGTTTTGAAAAAAATCCCCTTCGACTCGTCCTCTGATGATATTCTTGGTTAATAATTACGTAACCAACCATCTGTAGTAATACTAGTCCCATGCAAATAGGGCTATTGATGTAGCCTACTGTCTGACTTTGCATTGTATTACATAACCAATAATATCTAAGGCAACTATTACCTTTAGTGTGTAGAGTGATTAATGCCATATGTCCACCAGCTGCACATGCATTTTACCATATGTTGTTTTTGCCAGATGTCTAGCCTGCATCTTCCGTACTTTATGCGCATGTGATTTGTTTAACACTGTTTTGGGGGTTACTACATGATTCCATGTGTTATTTCATCATTTTGATGTCTTCACTATTTTTCTACAATGTAGAAAATAGTACAAATAAAGACAAACTGAGTAGGTGTGACCAAACTTGTGACTGGTACTGCACATACGCAACATGGCCAAGAAAGAAATGACTTCCTAGCGAAGGTGGTAGCATGTTTTCACTAGAGGGTCGTATTGAATAATGGGGTGCTGTGGAAAACAAAAAGCCAGAAAAGAACTCAGAAGGGAACGAGTAGAAAGAGTGTTTTAGGTAAGAAAGAGAAGTTTAAACTCCATCAGAATTACTTTTCAATTCAACATCTTTCTCTGAATTAAAACTCAAGACGGGTTGCAGCATGGAGAAGACCATTTTCGCCCTGTTCGACTAAAGCTAATAATTAGAACGGATGAAAGTTATTCTTCTATTGGCAGAGGTCATTCAAAAAGTACATTTAATGCCCTGACGACACGTCTCCCGGGTGGGTGGCACCCCCCCCCCCCCCCCCCCCCCCCCCCCCCCCCCCTCCCCACTCAGGTTTACTACTTTTTTGGTTTGATCAATTTTTGGGGAGAATTTATTTAACCATGATGTATCTAGCACAGTTAAGAGTTTTACATCAGGTTTAAATGGTTAGAAAGATAACTATTTTAAAAAGTTGGGATAGGAGGTGTAACCGGTGTCTTGGGCCCAGCTGTGGTGGTTGAGGCAGCACTAGTGGTCTCATCTGAAAACAAGCAAGATATGTTAGCAAGCAATTTTTTGTTCAGGCATTCTCATGGGATATTTTATGCAGTAATATAATCTTCCATTATAAAAAGACAACTAATTCTACGAAAAGGGGGAGTGAAATATCCATTGTTTGTTTACAAACGGCTTCTGAGCTTTCCCCATAGCAAACAACATCATGGAGCAACATGGCAATGTTAGACCCTTTTACCGATCCGTAGCAAATCAAATGTATTTGTCACATACACATGGTTAGCAGATGTTAATGCGAGTGTAGCGAAATGCTTGTTCTTCTAGTTCCGACAATGCAGTAATAACCAACGAGAAATCTAACCTAACAATTCCAAAACTACTACCTTATACACACAAGTGTAAAGGGATAAAGAATATGTACATAAAGAAATATGAATGAGTGACGGTACAGAACGGCATAGGCAAGATGCAGTAGATGGTATCGAGTACAGTATATACATATGAGATGAACAATATAAGGTATGTAAACATTATATTAAGTAGCATTGTTTAAAGTGGCTAGTGAGATATTTTACATCAATTCCCATTATTAAAGTGGCTGGTTGAGTCAGTGTGTTGGCAGCAGCCACTCAATGTTAGTGGTGGCTGTTTTAACAGTCTGATGGCCTTGAGATAGAAGCTGTTTTTCAGTCTCTCGGTCCCTGCTTTGATGCACCTGTACTGACCTCACCTTCTGGATGATAGCGGGGTGAACAGGCAGTGGCTCGGGTGGTTGATGTCCTTGATGATCTTTATGGCCTTCCTGTGACATTGGGTGTTGTAGGTGTCCTGGAGGGCAGGTAGTTTGCCCCTGGTGATGCGTTGTGCAGACCTCACTACCCTCTGGAGAGCCTTACGGTTGTGGGCGGAGCAGTTGCCGTACCAGGCGGTGATACAGTCCGACAGGATGCTCTCGATTGTGCATCTGTAGAAGTTTGTGAGTGCTTTTGGTGACAAGCCAAATTTCTTCAGCCTCCTGAGGTTGAAGAGGTGCTACTGAGTCTTCTTCACAATGCTGTCTGTGTGGGTGGACCAATTCAGTTTGTCTGTGATGTGTACGCCGAGAAACTTAACTTAATACCCTCTCCACTACTGTCCCATCGATGTGGATAGGGGGGTGCTCCCTCTGCTGTTTCCTGAAGTCCACAATCATCTCCTTAGTTTTGTTGACGTTGAGTGTGAGGTTATTTTCCTGACACCACACTCCGGGGCCCTCACCTCCTCCCTGTAGGCCGTCTCGTTGTTGTTGGTAATCAAGCCTACCACTGTAGTGTCGTCCGCAAACTTGATGATTGAGTTGGAGGCGTGCATGGCCACGCAGTCGTGGGTGAACAGGGAGTACAGGAGAGGGCTCAGAACGCACCCCTGTGCGGATCAGCGGGGTGGAGATGTTGTTACCTACCCTCACCAGGGCGGCCCGTCAGGAAGTCCAGGACCCAGTTGCACAGGGTGGGGTCGAGACCAAGGGTCTCGAGCTTGATGACGAGTTTGGAGGGTACTATGGTGTTAAATGCTGAGCTGTAGTCGATGAACAGCATTCTCACATAGGTATTCCTCTTGTCCAGATGGGTTAGGGCAGTGTGCAGTGTGGTTGAGATTGCATCGTCTGTGGACCTATTTGGGCGGTAAGCAAATTGGAGTGGGTCTAGGGTGTCAGGTAGGGTGGAGGTGATATGGTCCTTGACTAGTCTCTCAAAGCACTTCATGATGACTGAAGTGAGTGCTATGGGGTAGTCGTTTAGCTCAGTTACCTTAGCTTTCTTGGGAACAGGAACAATGGTGGCCCTCTTGAAGCATGTGGGAACAGCAGACTGGGATAGGAATTGATTGAATATGTCCGTAAACACACCAGCCAGCTGGTCTGAGCATGCTCTGAGGGCGCGGCTGGGGATGCCGTCTGGGCCTGCAGCCTTGCGAGGGTTAACACGTTTAAATGTTTTACTCACGTCGGCTGCAGTGAAGGAGAGTCCGCATGTTTTGGTGTCGGGCCTTGTCAGTGGCACTGTATTGTCCTCAAAGCGGGCAAAAAAGTTATTTAGTCTGCCTGAGAGCAAGACATCCTGGTCCGTGACGAGGCTGGTTTTCTTTTTGTAATCCGTGATTGACTGTAGACCCTGCCACATGCCTCTTGTGTCTGAGCCGTTGAATTGCGACTCTACTTTCTCTATACTGACGCTTAGCTTGTTTGATTGCCTTGCGGAGGGAATAGCTACACTGTTTGTATTCGGTCATGTTTCCGGTCACCTTGCCCTGGTTAAAAGCAGCACTTTGACGACACACTAAATCCCTTCGCCAGCTTGCAAATGGACTATCTCAGAAATGTAATGGATGTCCGCGCCGAAAGACGGCTCATTGTTTCAAGAGAAATCATTGCCCAATGTCGATTTCTCCTACAACAAATCCATTCTGGGCGTGTTAAAACCTGATCGTTTTAACTAAATATATATGTATTGATGTGAAAATTGGCATATAGACAGTAAGTCCCGAGACTTTATACATGTTGAACTGTCTTTGATGTTGCCGGGAAATGGGAAGAAGCTACGTCACAGTTGTAACTGTGTAGGTAACTACTCTCGAGATTTAGTACAGATCAGGCCTGACACAAAATGTTGAAATAGTAGCCTATTTTGACAACTATTCAGTGAATGCAACAAGTATTAGATACAAAAATATTTGTAGGACAAGTTTGATATTTCACACCATCACTTTAGTGTTTGCATTTAGCCTACAACATGTCATGGAACACCTGGAAGCACGGCCCCATCCTGCAAAGTGGCACAGAACACGTAGAGCAGACAAAGGATGTTTCTACACATCTCCCACTCTTTGCCCTAATCTGTCCACTCCGGATGCACACCCCACGCCTTTTGTGCCCTTCAAACGAGTTACAACTCGGGCCACACGCCATGGTGTCACATTATTGTCTCCCCTCTTCCTGCCACTGTAGCCATATCACAAAGTGAATGCACAAGCTGCATTTTTCAATGCCTTCAGAGAAGATATTTCTGGGAAGAGGCCTTTGCAGGGTCCCCCACACAATGTACGCAATTGAGGGCTATGTTGAGCATCTCCCCCAAAACACATACTTCTGCCATTTTCTGCCTGTGCGTCCAACATTGTAATAGCTCCTCAGTTGGTCAACCCCACCCATTTTCTTGTTGTAATCCATTACAAGCTCTTGAACAGATAAGTTCCTACCATTTTTAAAGAAAAACAATTCCAAAACCCCTACCACTGTCACTTTAGCCCCGTGGTTTGTGGTTCAAGGGTGAATGGTGAGACTTAGGGCAGACACACGCCATGGAAACGTAGGCTCCCCTCGCGGGTGTCCTCTCTCCCTCCAATAATCTCTATTCCTCCCTGCCTTTTCCTGCTGAGCCTTGACTCTCCACATCACTTTTTTCACTGACCGAGAGTAACAAAGAGAGGAGCAACAAAACAAATAGGATACAATTGTAGTCTGGAACATAGTCTCTCTTCCTTCCTCTAGTTCTCAACCATACACACACTCTCTTCCTAATAAGGTGTTTCCATAATGAATTGTGATAGTTACACGCTCCTCATTTCTCACTCACTAACTACAGAGTTTGCCAATGTTAGCTGATTAGTTACGAAGCTGGAACAGTTTCCAAATTAATTGCATCGGTAGAAACAGGACAAACAAGCAACTTGTAGCTTGCAATGTAAACAAATAGCCAACTACTCATATGCGCTCCACTGCGCAGGCATCTTCTACTCTAATACGACAACTAAGCGGTCAAATAATAGACAAACGAGACAATATATAGCCTATGAATATATGCACCTAGCAAACATGACAAACCACAACCTAAGCCCAACAGATAAACACCAATTACTCTAGCCTTTGTTTCAGTGGCAAGTAAGCAAGCTGGTTTTCTGTATGGCTAGCTAGTAAAAGTGATAACTGAGGTTTGACGCTTCGTGAGCGCTGCCCAAATGTATCTACACACAACTTTTATTGCCTGACAGCCTAGCTAGCTAGCTAGCTATAGAAAGCAGCTTGGGCCGTTTTCATATAAATGACATCGGTAGAAACGAGACAAAACAACCAACTAGTTAGCTGGATATACAGCTAAACACTGCGACTATTTCCATGAGACAATCATAAAAATGTGATGACAGCCACGAATACAACAGGTGGTTAGCAAGTTAATTTAGCGATATTGACACAGATATTTTTGATAGATAAACAAGGTCGTTCGCGGCCGCAATAGTAATTTAAGGCCGTCGATGGCCACTGGTTTCTAATACATTTTTGCCAATGGGACTGGGCATCAGACTCCAGAGTTCTTTATTGCAGAGTTGTGTCAATGAGGTGGTTGCTTTGACCCAACTGTAGTTTGTGACTACTACAATTTCCCATTGTAGCCAGTACAGTAGACCAGAGTACAGTAAAGTAGATATGTACATTATAGTGTTCTCTACTCTACTGTGCTGTCCAAACTTGTGACACATGGGTGTCCTCTGGCCTGCCCTGCCCAACGTCTCCTCTTACTGCAATGTAAAGCTAACACAGTGCAGCCCTGGCCCAACATGTATGGCTGGGCATATCACTCAGACCTAGGCAGATGCATGGACCCAGTGTACACGACATACACCAATGGAACAAGAAAATCCCATAGCAGGAAGAGTTCCACAAGACAGCCTAAGAGAGAGTTTGGAATACACAAAGTATCACTCTGACCGAAGGGTGGTACACCTTATCACAGTTTAACCTACAGTGGTAGAAATGCACATAATGTAGATACACTGGTAGCAGTCAGCCTCTGATGGCTGTGTGTGTGGCAGACAGACAGTAAGGCGTGGTCCTCCTAGATCTCCCCTCGCTCAGCATTCAGTTCCTGTCACATCAGCAGTAATTGCCGGGCCGACGGGACAGAGTATTGTGTGTGTGTGTGTGTGTGTGGCTGGATTTATTTTTCCTTTTGTGTGTGTTGCAGGTAGGTTCACATACGGTGGGTGACCTGTCGTTAGCCCTTTTTGTGTTTTGTCCCTCTATCAGTACAGTAGCAGAAACGCTCTCCATGGTTTTCCAATCTTCTGTTTCCTGGAGAGAGAATTTGTTCCAACAAACTGCTCTTTTTAATGTCTAAATGTCACCATGTATTATTGCAATACAGCTGGTACCCTAAGTAGGCTAACAGTGTTTTTTATTTTTATGAGTGCACATTTTTAGAGCCTGTTCAGAATATGGCCTACTTTCTTTGAACGCAACCTATTTATGTTAACACTGAGATCATGGGTTTTAGACTCGAGTCATGTGTTAAGCAACATTTGACTAGATAAATATTGAAACAGAGGGGGCATTTTTGTTCAGTGTTGGCATCTTGAGGTCATGTTGCCCGGGTGATGTTGTTTACTGTACCTTAACCTCTGACCCATGTCTCCTCCTCATCCTTCAGCCTGGCCTTCGGGACCCTCTACCCGGCCTACTCCTCATACAAGGCTGTCAAGACGAAGAATGTGAAGGAATATGTGAGTACTGTACCTATTTATTTTACAATTATTATTACAGTATATTAGTGTAGGATAAACATTTTAAAGTCTCTTTTTGTAGCCAGCTCATATTCTTATTGGAAAAAGTGATGATTTTTTTTTTTTTTAAATGGGGTGTGGGATTTTACTCTCTCCAATGGGATGCTGCAAGTTTCCATTGTCTCTGAGGATGCGAGAGCAGTTCAACTGTATCCGTTTAAAAGGGGAACCTCCCAGCTTACCTCATCCCTGTCAGCGAGCAGAGGGATGAGAAAGAGAAGGAAGAGGGGTCCTCTGCCAAGCGCTCTCCTTAGTCTCCTCCCTCTGGTTGCTATAGAAACCCCACTCAATATCTGAGCGGGGGCACATGCAGACTGACAGAGGGAGATACAGAGGAGGATGCCATTTTTAGCCTTGTTGTTTTTATATCTCCCCCCCCCAAATGTGGCTCAACTTCTCAGCTGGGTTGAGTACTTTGAATTGTTTATGTGCATTCGTAAAGTATTCAGACACCTTGACTTTTTCTACATTTTTACTTTACAGCCTTATTCTAAAATTGATTCAATTGCCCCCCCAAATCTACACACAATACCCCATAATGACAACTGGTTTTTAGACATTTTTGTGAATGTAAATGTGATTTATTTATTTTATCCTTAAGTATTCAGACCCTTTACTCTGAAGCAGCTTTTGGCTGCGATTTTAAAGCCTCAAGTCTCCTTGGGTATGATACTACAAGCTTAGCACATCTGCATTTGTGGAGTTTCTCCCATTCTTTTCTGCAGATCCTCTCAAGCTCTCAGGTTGGATGGGGAGCTTTGTTTCACAGCTATTTTCAGGTCTCTCCAGAGATGTTAGATCGGATTCAAGTCCGTGCTCTGGCTGTGCCGCTCAAGGACATTCAGAGACTTGTCCCAAAGGCACTCCTGCATTAGGGTCGTTGTGCTGTTGGAAGGTGAACCTCCCCATCTGAGGTCCTGAGTGCCCTGGAGCTGATTTTCGTCAAGGATCTCTCTGTACTTTGCTCTGTTTATCTTTCCCTCAATCCTCCCAGTCCCTGCCGTTTTAAAACGCCCCCACAGCATGATGCTGCCACCACCATGCTTCATCATAGGGATGGTGCAGGCAGGGACAAACTGAGAACAAAATATGTACCTGGACTTTTTGTCTCAGACCGGCCCACCAGAAATCCCCCCAGCAATACACCACAACCCACGCCACACTTAATGTAAACAAGATTACTGAACAATATAACAAATAGGGATAAAGTATTTGCTTTGTTCTTGAAGGGCTGTCTGTGGAAAGCCACTGGCACTGAATGTTAGCTGACTAAAGCTTTTAGGATATATAAGAGCAATGTCGGCATTCAAAGTGCCATTACTCAGCATCCATCGGCGATTTCTATCTATAACTGTATCCAGAATTTGATTATGGACCCCTCTCTTGTATGCACTCTCTACCCCAGTAAAAGTCTAATCTTGTGCCATCTCTCCAGGCGTGGTTTTCTTCTTTTGAGCCCTTTTCGTTGGCCGAGTGGTCTCTAACTCCAGCTCTGTTTCCTCATCCAGTTCCTGCAACTTCCTGTTAGCCCACTGAACAAATGTGCCTACAGCTGCCTTGACTTTTTCAAAATCTCTTGCCATTCCTTTCAGCTGCTCCTCTGTTGACACAATACGATGCACGGACAGAATGTCCATTCGTTTTGAAGATATTTTGAGACTGGTGAGGTGACCTGGAATATCTGCGTTTTTAAGTATTGTTTCACACTTCAGCAACCCCCTCTATGTATCCTTGTGCCTTGACCCATGCAGTAGTGTTTTTCTGATCTTGTATGGTTGAAAGAGTGAGAAGGACATCAACATACAGACTCTCATCTGGATTTCCAAAAGCTCCTAAGACCTTCTTTAAGGCACTGTCTTTAGCCCACCAGCCTGTCTCTCCGATTGGAGCAAGACGTCTGTGTCTTGGGTTCTTGCTCTCCTTCTCCAAAATGTTCATCCTCTAGTAGGATTCACTGAAGAACACAGCTATGTTGTTATTGAGAGAAAAAAAAGTGACCCACTTGCCAAGACACACTGTGTCTGCCAAAACAAGGTTCAATGTCTGTACATAGCACCACCCATGCACTTGATTGGTGGACTTTGCAGAGAGCAGGGCAGAGAAGTCTTTTTATACTGGCCTTGCATACTGGAGGCTCCATTAGTGGAATTGCCAATGCGCTTGCTGATGTCAGGCTTCATGTTTTCCAGTACTTCACTCGGTACCTGGACAAAGTATTGTCCAGTGGATACCTCGCATTTCACCACAGCCACAAGCCTCTCATGACGTTCATCACACATTGGACTATGACAGAGCATTGATCTTGTGTTGTAGTGTCAATCTGGACTGAACATACAAGCTTCCTGGATTTCACTTGTTATGGTGGCCTGTGCCGGATGGTGGTAATGACATTATCGATGGTAGTCTTTGATAAGAGTGGTTAGAGAGCTTCTGTCCCCTCTTGACCCCGGTTCAGAGTAAAAAAAAACAAAAACATTTTTTTTGTTTTTTTTTGTTTTGCTTTTCCCTATGCAGGCAGTGAGATGCTCTTTCATACATTCATAAGTCTTTGCTAGGTAAAGCCCCGCCTTATCTCAGCTCACTGATCACCATGGCAACACACGCTCCAGCAGGTATATTTCACTGGTCATCCCCCAAAGCCAACACTTCCCTTTGGCCGCCTATCCTTCCAGTTCTCTGCTGCCAATGACTGGAACGAATTGCAAAAATCACTGAAGCTGGAGACTTATGTCTCCCTCTCTAACTTTACGCATCAGCTGTCAGAGCAGCTTATCGATCACTACCTGTACAGAGCCCATCTGTAAATAGCACACCCAACTACCTCATCCCCATATTGTTTAAAAATAATAATTATTGGGGACCTTCAATGCTGCAGAAATGTTTTGGTACCCTTCCCCAGATCTGTGCCTCGACACAATCCTGTCTCTGATCTCTATGGACAATTACTTTGACCTCATGGCTTGATTTCTGCTCTCACATGCACTGTCATCTGTGGGACCTTATATAGACAGGTGTTTGTGCCTTTCCAAGTCATGTCCAATCAATTGAATTTACCACAAATGGACTCCAAGTACAAATATCTTAAGGATGATAAATGGAAACAGGATGCGCCCGAGCTCAATTTTGAGTCTTATAGCAAAGGGTCTGAATACTTATGTAAATAATGTGTTTAAAAAAAAATAATAATAATTATACGTTTGCAAACCATTTCTAAACCTGTTTTCACTTTGTCATTATGGAGTATTGTGTGTAGATTGAGGAAAAAACATTAATATAATCCGTATTTAGAATAAGGCTGTAATGTATCAAAATGTGGGATAGGGGAAGGGGTCTGAATACGTTCTGAAGGGCACTGTATTAACTTGTTTGCACTCTGTCAGTGTGTCTTTTAGGATTCATCCATACCATCTTGCTATTTATATTGCAATAATTGATGGTACACTCTCCCACTGACTGGATTTATTTCCATGCCCATCCTTTGGCAGTGATAGACCATGCATACTGATTCGGTCTATAAGGGCTGTAACGTGCATGCTTGTGTGTGTGCGGGAGACAGTGAATGCTCTACGTGTGTCTTGTCACATTCTTACGGCAGCTTACTGTAGGCTATGCTTTCATGTGCTATATTTGTGACGCTCTCTCCGTCGTTTGTGTGTCCAGGTGAAATGGATGATGTACTGGATAGTGTTTGCGTTATTCACCACAGTGGAGACCCTCACTGACTTGTTCATGTCCTGGTGAGTCCTGGTGGGTCATCTCTGACCACTGCCCTTACAGCCACTATACAACACTAGTCCCGTGGATCAAAATACTTTGACAATACAAATTCATAGTTGAAAAGATGTGCTCACCAGGATTGCTATATTTAAATCAACTTCGGATTGTTTACATTTGTCATGGTGTAGGTAGGCTATTGCCTTCTGAAAAGTACCAAGATATCAGAGCAAATGCTTGGTACACCCTTTGGTCTCTGAACGAGGCCTAGCTCATTCTCCTTTCCTGCCTGTTAAGTATCTGGTGTGGTGGTCCATGCAGGTTTCCTTTCTACTTTGAGTTGAAGATAGCCTTTGTGATCTGGCTCCTGTCTCCGTACACTAAGGGCTCCAGCGTGCTCTACCGCAAGTTCGTCCACCCCACCTTGTCCAACAAGGAGAAGGTAATGTGTAACTCTTAATTAACCATGCACTCTAACCCTGTCCGACAATGAGAGGGTTAGAGGTCACAATAAGATCCAGCTCTGTCTGCCTGTCAATTCTCTACTGGTTAGATGCTCTGACTCATCTTTCTTTGTCTCTTTGTTTTGCGTGACTGTCACCCGCTTTTGCTTTCTATTTCTGTTTCTCTCCTGTTCTTTTTTAAAATTATTTTTTACATTTTTCCTGTAGGAAATAGACGAGTACATCACCCAGGCCAAAGACCGTAGTTATGAGACTATGATGAGGTTTGGAAAGAGGGGGCTGAACTTGGCTGCTACAGCCGCCGTCACCGCAGCTAGCAAGGTAAGCAAGGTGCCGGGCCCCGACCGGGGGGCGTGTCTGTGTGCACATGGTGTGCGAGAGAGGACGAAACTTACAATGTGCATATGCCATCCTGTGTGTTTGTCACCCCAAGGCGTTTTGAGGTGTGTGTGTGCTCTTACTGTATGCTCACTTCATGTGCCTTAGCACTGGAATGCTGTAGGGCGTCTGCAGTGTTTGAGCTATGTGTGTGCTGTGCAGGGCCAGGGTGTGCTGTCGGAGAAGCTGCGTAGTTTCAGCATGCAGGACCTGACTCTGATCAACGATGGGGAGGAGCTGGGCCTGCGTTCCTCTGACCCGCGCATGAGAAGAGACGCCATGGACGACACAGTTACTGGAAGTAGCACGCTATCTAACACACTGCCCCGCGCCAAAGCCACACGCCAGAGTGGGTAACGCACACACTCACACACATGCTGGCTTGCGCCATCAAATGTATTTATATAGCCCTTAGATCAGCTGATATCTCAAAGTGCTGTACAGAAACCCAGCCTAAAACCCCAAACAGTAAGCGGTGTAGAAGCACGGTGGCTAGGAAAAACTCCCTAGAAAGGCCAGAGCCTAGGAAGAAACCTAGAGAGGAACCAGGCTATGTGGGGTGGCCAGTCCTCTTCGTTCTTCCATATGGCAGAGTATATAATGCATGCGTACAGATCACTGTGAATATTGGGGTATGTGGAACTGATCACCCCTGTCAGATCAGTGGTCAAAAAGGTTGTCGAGAAGTGACAGCCATTTTAGTCATAGTATTACAGTACGTTGACTTGTCTGTCTGTACTCTGTGCCTGTTGTCGAACAGCTCTTATCGGTACAGGGAGGGAGGTGGTGAAGTCATGTGATTAATTATTTTTTATTTTAAATCACACACACAAAAAAACCTGCAGGATGCCAGGGAGGAAACACTCCAGAAGGGGAGGAGATGGGGAGAGATAGCATGTGATGTCAGTGGGGCGTCTTTGTGTCTGACTGCACAGCTCTGTCTCTGTGGGGCTGGCAGTTTGTGAATACAGGGGGAAACACTGAGGGAGAAAAGGAGAGTGAGGATGAAGAAAGGGAATAAATCTAGTTCATGGGCAGTATGGCATGAAAGCCAGGAAAGAAGAGAACTAGTGTAGCGACGAGACGGACCATGTAAAAGAGACAGAACAGGAAACGGTAACATCAAAAAATATATAATCAAATTTTATTGGTCACATACACATTTAGCAGATGTTATTGCGGGTGTGGCGCAATGCTTGTGTTCCAAGCTCCAACAGTGCAGTAATGTCTAACAATACACACACAAGTAAAATAATGGAAATATTAGGACGAGCAATATCGAAGTGACATTGAATAGAATACAGTGGGAAGAAAAAGTATGAACCTTTTAGAATTACCTGGATTTCTGAATAAATTGGTCATAAAATGTTATCTGATCTTCATCCAAGTCACAATAGACACTTAGTCTGCTTAAACTAATAACACACAACTATAATTGTTCATGTCTTTATTGAACACTGTGTAAACATTCACACTTGCAGGGTGGTGAAAGTATGTGAACCCTTGGATTTAATAACAGGTTGACCCTCCTTTGGCAGCAATAACCTCAACCAAACATTTTCTGTAGTTACGGATCAGACCTGCACAACTGCCAGGAGGAATTTTGGACCATTCCTCTTTACAAAACTGTTGAAGTCCACAATATTCTTAGGATGTCTGGTGTGAACCGCTCTCTTGAGGTCATGCCACAGCAGCTCAATTGGGTTGAGGTCAGGACTGACTGGGCCACTCCAGAAGGTGTATTTTCTTCTGTTCAAGCCATGTTGTTTTTACTTCTGTCTTTTGGGTTGTTGTCCTGTTGCGTCACCATACTTCTGTTGAGCTCCGATTGCCGGACAGATAGCCTTACATTCTCCTGCAAAATATCTTGATAAACTTGGGAATTGATTTTTCCGTCGATGATGGCAAGCTGTCCAGGCGCTGAGGCAGCAAAGCAGCCCCAAACCATGATGCTCTCTCCACCAGACTTTACAGTTGGGATGAGGTTTTGATGTTGGTGTGCTGTGCCTTTTTGTTCTCCACAGTGTTTTGTGTTCCTTACAAACAACTAGGCTTTTGCAATGGGTCGGGAAATATCCTGAATTTTTCTGGAAATTTTCCATTTGGAAGTTAATAAGCCTGGGAATTTGGGGAATTTTGCTTAAATTCATCAAAAAAGTTAGCTTATAAGAGTGACATTTTTTGTGGGATACACAAGACAATTCTAGGTCTTGTGGCATATTTTGGTTAAACTATCCCCAATTCAATGGAATTGCAACCCTCTGCATGCACAGTGCAATCTTCCATCACATGTACAGCTGATTCTCAAGATCTTACACACTAATAAGATGCTATTGAGCCCACACTACTACACTGTCTGAGTCAAGGAATACATGCTTTCTGGTAAGTTTTGATTACAATAATTGGTGGGGTGAAAATATTGAGACAATTATATATATATTTTTTAACTAGTAAAAAGTAGCCTACAGCAAAGTGTTAAAATCATTTCTGCTAGTTAGTTTTTGCTACCATGTGAGTTTTAGCTCGCTTGAGCCTGCTAACTGAGGAGTGTTAATTCACCTGTTTCCATATGTTTCATTTTAAAACATTTATCTTACAAAATAGTTGTTTAATCTGTACATGAAATTGTATTTATTTATTTTTTTACTCATTGTTTTCCTAATCTTTACAGGAAAATGCCACGGGCACTATCTGATTTGTGGAAAAATTTCACTGCAGCTAATGTAGAACGAAAAGCTATGTACACTTGCAAATACTGTGCCAAATCCTATGTGAAGAATGCATCAAAGATGCAGAATCATCTGGGCAAGTGCATAAAGTTCCCTCCGTGCTTACAACAAGCAACCTCTGACAAAAGTCCTTCTACTTTTATTCGAGGTGAAAGTGATGAATCCGACACCTCATCGATTGCAACAGCCTATGGTCCTCCTGGAATCAGTTTTTTTTGTTTTTTTACTCAATGGAGTAATGTAGTCAGGGAAATGCTGATGAATGTCTTGCTCGAGCTGTGTATACAAACTGGTTCACATCTGATGCTCACAGGCAATGTGTATTGGAAGAGATTTCTGAATGTTCTTCGCCCAGCAAACACCCCTTCAACCAGACATGCTTTATCTACTCCATTTGCTGGATGCAGAGTTCAAGTGAATAAATATTCTGGGTAGCCATTTTATTAGATGTTCAGGAGTCTTAAGGCTTGGGGGTAGAAACTGTTGAGGAGCCTCTTGGACCTAGACTTGGCAAACCAGTACTGCTTGCCATGTGGTAGCAGAGAGAACAGTCTATGACTAGGGTGGTTGGAGTCTTTGACAATTCTTAGGGCCTTCCTCTGTCACCGCCTGGTATATAGGTCCTAGGTGGCAGGAAGCTTGGCCCCATTGATATACTGGGCCGTTCGCACTACCCTCTGTAGTGCCTTGCAGTCAGAGGCCGAGCTGTTGCCATACCAGGTGGTGATGCAACCAGTCAGGATGCTCTCAATGGTGCAGCTGTAGAACCTTTTGAGGATCTGAGGACCCATGCCAAATCTTTTCCGTCTCCTGAGGAGGAATAGGTTTTGTCATGAGGGCATGACTGTCTTGGTGTGCTTGGACCATGTTAGTGTGTTGGTGATGTGGACACCAAGGAACTTGAAGCTCTCAACCTGCTCCACTGCAGCCTCGTCAATGAGAATGGGGGCGTGCTCTGTCCTTTTTTTTCCTGTAGTCCACAATCATCTCCTTTGTCTTGATCACATTGAGGGAGAGGTTGTCCTGGCACTACACGGCCAGGTCTCTGACCTCCTCCCTATAGGCTGTCTCGTCGTTGTCGGTGATCAGGCCTACCACTTGTATCATCGGCAAACTTAATGATGGTGTTGGCGTTGTGCCTGGCCGTGCAGTCATGAGTGAACAGGGAGTGCAGGAGGGGACTGAGCACACACCCCTGAGGGGCTCCAGTGTTGAGGATCAGCGTGTTGGATGTGTACCCTTAGCACCTGGGGCGGCCTGTCAGGATCCATTTGATCCTTAGTGCCCTCAAAGCTCATCAATATGGTGTGGAAATGTCAAGGTGGGAGAGGGCAGTGTGGAGTGCAATAGAGATTGGATCATCTGTTGGGGCGGTATGCAAATTGGAGTGGTTCTAGGGTTTCTGGGATAATAGTGTTGATGTGAGCCATGACCAGCCTTTCAAAGCATTTCATGACTACAGACGTGAGTGCTACAGGTCGTTCGTCATTTAGGCAGTTTACCTTAGGGATCTTGGGCACAGGAACTATGGTGGTCTGCTTGAAACATGTTGATATTACAGACTCGGATAAGGAGTGGTTGAAAATGTCAGTGAAGACACGTCCTGGTAACCCGTCTGGCCATGCGGCCTTGTGAATGTTGACCTGTTTGAAGGTCTTCCATCGGCTGCGGAGAGCGTGATCACACAGTTGTCTGGAACAGCTGGTGCTCTCATGCATGTTTGAGTGTTATTTGCCTCGACGTGAGTATAGAAGTAGTTTAGCTCATCTGACGTCGTGTCACTGGGCAGCTCTCGGCTTTGCTTCCCTTTAAAGGCTGTAATGGTTTGTAAGCCCTGCCACATCTGACGAGCGTCAGAGCTGGTGTTGTACGATTCGATCTTAGTCCTGTATTGATGCTTTGCCTGTTTGATGGTTCGTCGGAGGGCATAGCGGGATTTCTTATAAGCTTCCAGGTTCGAATCCCGCTCCTTGAAAGCGGCAGCTCTAGCCTTTAGCTCTAGCCTTTAGCTCAGTGTGGATGTTGCCTGTAATCCATGGCTTCTGGTTGGGGTATGTACGTACGGTCACTGTGGGGACGACGTCATCGATGCACTTTTTGATGAAGCCAGTGACTGATGTGGTGTACTCCTCAATGCCATCGGAGGAATTTTGGAACATATTCCAGTCTGTGCTAACAAAACAGTCCTGAAGCTTAGCGTCTGCTTCATCTGACCACTTTTTTTATTGCTCTTAGTCACTGGTGCTTCCTGCTTTAATTTTTGCCAAATGGAGTGCGAGGTACAGCTTTCTATGCCTCTGTGTGTGGAGTATTGGTGGTCCCGAGTTTTTTTTTTTTTCTCTTCTGGTTGAACATTTTAATATGCTGATAGAAATTTGGTAAAACTGATTTAATTTTCCCTACATTAATGTCCCCTGCTACTAGGAGTGCCGCCTCTGGGTGAGTGTTTTCTCGTTTGCTTATGGCGGAATATAACTCATTCAATGCTGTCTTAGTACCAGCCTGACTGTGGTGGTATGTAAACCGCTACGAAAAATACAGATGCAAACTTTCTTGGTAGATAGTGTGGTCTACAGCTTATCATGAGATACTCGACCTCAGGTGAGCAATATCTCAAGACTCCCTTAGATATTGTGCACCAGCTGTTATTTACAAAAATACATAGTCCGCCGCCCCTTGTCTTACCAGATGTCGCTGTTCTATCCTCCCGGTATAGCATGTAACCAGCCAGCTGTATGTTGAGTGTCATCGTTCAGCCACGACTCTTTGAAGCATAAGATAGTTATGAGTGTCCATAAGATAGTTTTTAGTGTCCTGTTGGTAGTTTAATCTTCCGGGTAGCTCGTCGATTTTATTCTCCAAATATTGCACATTTGCTAGCAGAATGGAGGGAAATGGGAGTTTATTCGATCGCCTACGAATTCTCAGAAGGCAGCCTGCCTTTTAACCCCTTTTTCTCCACATCCTCTACACGCAAATCGCGGGGATCTCGGCCTGTTCCCGAGAAAGCAGTATATCCTTCACGTCGGGCTTGTCAGAGTCGTGAAAGGGGAAAAAAAGGATTCTGCTAGCCCGTGGTGAGTAATCGCAGACCTGATGTCTAGAAGTTTGATCATAGGAGACGGTAGCGGCAACATTATATACAAAATACGTAAAAAAAAAGAAGTTACAAACAATGCAAATAAACTAACAAAAAAACACTAGGTTGGATACGTAAAATGTCTGCCTTCCTCTCAACACCACCTTTGGGGTTGTCGTCATCATGGACAGCCCCATCAAGAGGATCCTTCTGGATGATGTATTTAGGGACAGGGTGGGAAGCAGCCTGAAACTCATGCTACTTACCTATAGCAGTAGCCATTGCACAGATTGAGGGAGAGAATGCCATCCTGTCTGATATTCAGAGACAGATTGCAGATGTAAGAGAATAAATCCGTACTGCCCTGCCCACTTCACTGTTGCTCCAAGCAGAGGAAACTGCAGTTCTGAAATGCATCAAAAAGCATGAAGACTTCTGCCTAATGCCCATACACACCTCAGCGTACATGTTGGACCCCAAGTATACTTGCACGAGTATCCTGTCTGGTGTAGAGATCAACAAGGCCTATGATGTCATCACTACTGTCTCGCGCCACCTTGGCCTGGTTGAGGGCAAGGTTCTTGGCAGTCTGGTGAAGTACACTTCCAAGTAAGGGCTTTGGGATGGAGATGCAATATGGCAGTCATGCCAACATATCTCATCATCCACCTGGTGAAAGGGACTTTGTGGATCTGAGGCTCGTTCCCCTGTTGCCTCCATCATCCTCCAAATCCCACCAACATCAGCCACCTTGTTTGGGAACACACACCAAACCACGCAACAGGCAATACAAGGGTTGAAAAATTGATGGCCATCTGGGCAAATTTGAGGCTTTTTGAGCCTGACAACGAGCCATCATCAAGGTTGGAAAGGGACATTGAAGATGAAGCCTCAGTCGGATGTTCAAGAGGTGAACAATGAGGAGGTCCAGGGAGAATACATGAATGCCTGAGAGGAAGACCACCAAAACTTTAGTTTCTAGATCATTTTACAGATGTATGTTAAATGTTTTTGGGAGATGGATCATTCAATATTTTATTTTGTTCAATGAAATCATCCCATGTGAAGTGTCAACTCAATTAAAGTTCAATTCGTAACTAAACATTTTCTATTGGAAGGATTTAATCATTTGCAATTGTCTACTTATGATAAGGATAAAGGTTTGTTTCTGTCTCTATATATGGTAAATCTATCCAATGCAAAAAACATACATTTTAAATGGTGTTAATGTGAATTCCCACATAAAGTCTACACCTGAATATTCCCCCAAAATGTGCAACACTACAAACAGGACTTTAGTTTAATTTGTCCACAGAATATTTTGCCAGTAGCGCTGTGGAACATCCAGGTGCACTTTTGCAAATTTCAGATGTGCAGCAATGTTGTTTTTTTGGACAGCAGTGGCTTCTTCCGTGGTGTACGTTTTGTAGACTTGTCAACAGGGATGTTAGCATCTTCCAGAGATTTCTGTCAAATCTGACACTTGGATTTTTCTTAATCCATTGAGCATTCTGTAGGACGGCCTCTCCCAGGGAGAGTAGCAACAGTCCTTAAATGTTTATAGACAATTTGTCTTACCGTGGACTGACTTTTAGAGATACTTTTGTCATCCTTTCCAGCTTTATGCAAGGCAACCTTTCTTAATATTCTGAGATCTCTTTTGTTTGAGGTATGGTTCATATCAGGCAATGCTTCTTGTGAATAGCAAACTCCAAATTTTGTGAGGATTTTTAATGGGGCAGGGCAACTCTAAACAAATCTCCAATCTCGTCTCAGTGATTAGACTTCAGGTTAGTTAACTCCTGACTCCAATTAGCTTTTGGAGAAGTAATTAGCCTAGGGGGTTAACATACCTTTTCCAACCTACACTGTGGTTGTTTAAATTAGGTATTCAAAATAGACAAGAAAAATACTGTGTGTTATTAGTTTAAGCACACTGTCTATTGTTGTGACTTAGATGAAGATAAAATGTATGTAGAAATCCAGGTAATTCCAAAGGGTTCACATACTTTTACTTGCCACTATACATATGAAATGAGTAAAGCAGTATGTACACATTAATGAAGTGGTTAGTGTACCATTTATTAAAGTGACCAGTGAATTTAAGGCTATGTATATAGGGCAGCAGGCTCTAAGGTGCAGGATTGAGTAACCGGGGGGTAGCCGGCTCGTCATGGCTATTTAACAGTCTGATGGCCTTGAGATAGAAGCTGTTTTTCAGTCTCTTGGTCCCAGCTTTGATGCACCTGTACTGACCTCGCCTTCTGGATGATAACGGGGTGAACAGGCAGTGGCCCGGGTGGTTGATGTCCTTGATGATCTTTTTGGCCTTCCTGTGACATCGGGTGCTGTAGGTGTCCTGGAGGGCAGGTAGTTTGCCCCTGGTGATGCGTTGTACAGACCGCACCACCCTCTGGAGAGCCCTGCGGTTGCATGCGTTGCAGTTGCCGTACCAGGATGCGCTCAATTGTGTATCTGTAAAAGTTTGAGGGTCTTACGGGACAAGCTGAATTTCTTCAGCCTACTGAGGTGGTTCCGCCTTCCACACACATGTCTGTGTGGGTGGACCATTTTCAAATTGTCAGTGATGTGTACGCCGTGGAACTTGAAGCTTTTCACCTTCTCCACTGTGGTCCCGTTGACATGGATAGGGGCATGCTCTGCTGTTTCCTGAAGTCCACGATCAGCTCCTTCGTTTTGGTGATGTTGAGGGAGAGGGTTATTATTCTGGCACCACCACTCTAGGGTCCTCACCTTCTCCCTGTAGGCTCT
Organism: Oncorhynchus clarkii lewisi; assembly: GCF_045791955.1. Taxonomy (NCBI): domain Eukaryota; kingdom Metazoa; phylum Chordata; class Actinopteri; order Salmoniformes; family Salmonidae; genus Oncorhynchus; species Oncorhynchus clarkii. The sequence continues at coordinate 4,388,282 of NC_092160.1, read as the reverse complement.
TGTCATTGTTGGTAAACAGGCCTACTACTGTTGTCGTCTGCAAACTTGATTGAGTTGGAGGTGTGCATGGCCACGCATTCATGGGTGAACAGGGAGTACAGGGAGGGGGCTGAGCATGCACTCTTGTGGGGCTCCTGTGTTGAGGGTCAGTGAAGTGGTGTTGTTTCCTACCAGTCAGGAAGTCCAGGACCCAGTTGCATAGGGCGGGGTTCAGACCCAGGGCCCCGAGCTTAATGATGCACTTGGACGGTACTATGGTGTTGGATGCTGAGCTGTAGTCAATGAACAGCATTCTTACATAGGTATTCTTCTTGTCCAGATGGGATAGGGCAGCAAACAGATGGTCTGTGGATCTATTGGCGTGGTATGCAAATTGAAGTGGTTCTAGGGTGTCAGGTAAGGTAGAGGTTATATGATCCTTAACTAGCCTCTCAAAGCACTTCATGATGACAGAAGCGAGTGCTACGGCGCCGTAGTCATTTAGTTCAGTAACCTTTGCTTTATTGGGTAGGATCAATGGTGGACATCTTGACGCAAGTGGGGACAGCAGACTGGGATAGGGAGAGATTGAATATGTCCGTAACCAAAACTGGAGGGTTTAACGCGTGAGCTCCTGTTAGTGGCCATAGGCATGTACTCTCGTCTCATTCACCAACCACATGTCTGATAGAGCCTAGAAACCTGCCATGTATTCTCCATGAAGCAAACAGCATGAAACTGGGAGGGACCTACCTGAACTTGTTTTCATTGCAAAACGTTTTCTGTTTGGTGTAAACGGTTTCCGTTGCAAAACATTTTGCTACTGCATGCAACTAATGAATACACCCCTGGCACACTAGAGGGAATGTGATGATGATGATTATGATTTTCACTCATGACAGTCCACAATCCCTCTGTCCAATCCCACAGCTCGTTCCTCCATGGTTCCTCATCTTGACGAATCATCGCAGCACAGCTCGGACCAATCAGACACCAGGAGCATCACCACGGAGCATTCTGACGAGGACGTCGTAGAGAAGGCCCCCGTGAAACGCACGGCCAGCGTCAGGGCAACCAAAAAACCTGTCGCTGCCAAGACAGAGGTAGGGGATCACACACAGTGGATTGGGGCTTATGCATTATTTCTGACTGAGTGACTGCTTCTTCTGCACTGAGGTGAGTCAGAAAAGTGATGGTTTTAAGTGCACTGGCTGTGCGTGCCTGTATTGTGAGTGTAAATGTGGAAATCAAAAAGGAAAATTGCACATACCACTCTGTTTTTTAAGGAGTCACAGCGCAACCCTCAGTGAAGGATGAAGCCAATTCAGTCTCGCCCCGCTCTTAACTGTGTTAAAGTGTGTGCAAATCACAGGGTCACCCACGGTATAACTGTATAATCCTCCAATAGAAATATTATCATGTATGAATATCGGCTCCTCGCTCTCGCCTTCTCCGGCAGCTGTGTAGAAGCTGCCCTGGACACAGTTCTACGATCAGCTGAGTCTTTAATCTTAGTGGAGGGAAATGCTAAACTTGCCTTAGATCAGTGTGTAAGGGGAAACCTCATCCTACTCTACTCTTAAATTAAGAAAATACATATATTATTCACCTCCACGATTTACGATGGCATTTATCAGCGACTAATGTGGACATACTGGAGCGTCGACGTCACACAAAATGAAGTTTCAAAAACGAGAGATTTCAGCACCTGAAGAATAGCCCGCAATCACACACGACATTGTTCTGTGTCATTTCGAGCTATTCTTTGGGTGCTGAAATAAATGTGATGTCGCTGTCCAACAATAATCCCCAACCAAATTTACTGAGCATGAGCAAAGTTGGTAAAAATGTTATGAAAATAATTCACAGCTGTAATTGCTTCCAAAGGTGCTTCCACCAACTATTAACTCCAGGGGGGGTGGATTTGGCAAATCTTTAACTTTCTTTCACTTTGAAAATGTGGAGTTAGACGGCTCTTGTGCCCTTGTCCAAATTCTCTGAATACCTATTTTTTTTTTTTTTTTTTTTTTTTTTTTTTTTTGAGCTCTGTCATTTCTTTATTCTAATTTTCCTAATGTAAACTCCTTGCCTCTCTTCCCTCCTGTTAGTCGACTACTACTACTAAGACGGTGAAAAAGATGCCAAAGAAGAAGACTGCCACTACAGCTATAGCCAGCAACAACGGCGAGTCACAATGATACCTGAATCTACTGTCCCGATCTACACCCTACTGTACGCTACTACACACACACACACACACAGACACACACAGACAGACACAGCCAAGGACCTCTGGACAGTCACTCTTGCCAGTTAAGTGCAACTCACAGGTTTCGTTCTACTATATATGCCCAGCTTCATTTCAACTCACAGGTTTCGTTCTACTATATATGCCCAGCTTCATTTCAACTCACAGGTTTAGTTCTACTATATGTATGGCCAGCTTCATGTCAACAGCACTTTTTATTTAACCTGCTGCTTACATTTGAAGTTGTATAGTCATTGACACCAGTGTATGTAAGTGCATGTTTTGTTTGAGGTAATGGCAGTGGCCTGTAAGGTAATGGCCTGTTAACTGAACTGAAAATGTGTTGCTTCCTTCCTCCTGTACTGTTTACAGCCTTCTCTGTGTTGTCTATCCAAGGCCTCACACTGGATTGACTTGACTTAATCCTCTTGGGCCCTTTAGGAGCATAGGGCATCCACCCTGGCTCTTCAACTCACTCACTGTGCGAGGGCTTTTGCGTCTTGCCAGGAGATTCCTGCTGGATTATTGGAGACGCATTCTTTCTCAGGATCAGCTTAAGCTGCCTGAGTCCTTATGTTACCCAATGCTAAACTGGCCTTAGATCAGTGTTTTAAGGGCAGCATTCCAATCAGTATGTTATCTACTCTCTATTGGAAGGTAGTTTGAGGCTGCCATGTAGAGGATGGTACTATAGCGGACTAGGCATGTCTGGAGGAGAGAGCAGGGAGGCCAGGGAAGAGAGGAGAGAGCATGGAGGCCAGGGAAGAGAGAGAGAGAGAGAGAGGGAGGGGTGCAAAAGAGTTGTGGACCGGACAGACTAGCTCTGTTCAACATGTCCCTACTACAGAGATCAGTCTCACCGCTGTCTGTGGAAGTCTATAGGGCCATGCCCCTATCCCCTTTGGGAAGTCTGTCTGTACATGGAGGCGGTCTTGTCGTCTCTGGAAAGCGGAGGACACTCTGGGAGCACTTAGATCTCTAACTGTGTTAAGCTCATGCCAAGGTTTCTCATATCATTCACTCTGCTGTTGTGGAGCAGTAGTGCCCATCGAGACTGATAAACACTTGGTCACGCGCAGGCAGAGCGATGAACAGAGCGGTGTGTGTGTGTGTTCTCCCTCTGAACAACTCCACCAATCCTCACTCGGTGCAGAACAGAAAGTCCAGCAGAAAGACCCACAGATTCAGGCGTCATTACCTTTTTTGTGCGTGTTGTGTCTGCATTGGTGTATGCGTGTTTATATTTTTGGAACGTGACCACACTTCTGTCCCCCCCCCCCCCTCCTCTCTGTTGACCCAACTGCATAGAGCCAGAATGACATTTAGCATTCTATGACCACTTATAATCACAAACATTTATTTGATTCATTTAAAACTCATTTACAACCACATGTTGATAATGCGTTTAAAATCATTGAGGATGACGACGTTAATGGTCCTATTAAATGACTCAAATGTACAGACAATACATAGTAGGCCTCTGCTACACAGTAGACCTAGCATACTTGGGTTAAAAGTTGTTTTATTTAAATTTTTTACTTGTATAGTGCTTTTCAAAGCGCACAAAAAGTGAAACATTGAAATGATGGAGATTGAAAATCTGCTGTTTTTGGGGTGAAGTTGAGGCAATTTGAGCTGGAAAGTCATTGTAGGTTCAGAGGAGAGGGCATCAACGGGACAGCCAAGGAGAAACGAAGAGAGTCCGGAAAAAAACGGGCCCAGAGCTCTACAACAGTGCACCACCTGTTTTTCTGAATGGTCAGTCACTCGATTGGAGTCAGGAATGTAGCGCCCACCTGGGTGAGGCCACAGCTGCTGAAAAGCCACTACATCTTGACAGTGGTTAGGAGCATTCCCTGAACGGTCCCTGAATTTCCTCTGGCTACAGAATGCAGTTCTTGCTGTAATCCTTCCAAACGGATTAAACAAGAAAAACGGATTATTTTGAATCCAGACAAACCGCTAGCTATCAAGCCAAAAGATGGACTTTTCATCACAATCCTGCAACTCTGAGAGTCAAGACCACAGGATATAGAGCAGTCAAAACCCACAAAATAAATACAAAAATGTAGAGCTCTTTGCCTAGGCTGTGTTATGATGCCATGGCAACCACAGAACCAATAAGCATAATCATCATAATATTATAACCATCAATAACATCAATGTCTTACACTGCAGCGCTTAGCCTAGCTATACTGTACTCTCCTGTGTCTGACAACCAAACATTTTAATTGAATTGTGTTAGACTTGTGCTTTAGGGTTATTTTTGGTTACTCTAAGTTGGGCGGACACACAGGACGTGTGGACATTTTGGCGTTAGCGGCGTCAGGGTGGTGTTGTGCCCTATTAGGAAGACCTTCAGGCTGTCTGGCTCTTACCTGGGTGAGCACCCCAGTCTGACTGGTGAAAGATCTGAGGGATCAACTACTATCATAGTCCTAAATTGTCACACTAGGTGTTGTCAACTATTGTAGCCTATATGACTAATGTCACACACTACTTATATTCCCGAATAGGTTAGTTATGCATGACATATCTCTATTTCTGGGCCTGTATCCACGATGCGTCTCCAATTAGGAGTGCCGATCTAGGATCGGGACCCTACCGGTCTGTGTAATCATATCAAGGAATCAAATCTGAAGGGCCTAGATCAGCACTCCCACGCTGAGGCGCTTTAAGGACACGGGGCCCAGATGTCTGTTAATCCAGGGTCTCGACCATATCGTTGTTTCTCTGAAAGAGAGCAGCTAAACTAGCATTATCCTCGTCATCTGACAGTAGCCACCTCAAACATGGTGGAAACTGGCTTACCCTGTTAGATAGATGTAAGGATACTGTGGATAAATGATCTTCCAATAGTGTCTAAAACTGTTAAAACGATGTGCCCTGCTAGTGTTTTTCTTTAAAAAAATATGTATACATCCATAGCATACAGGTGTGTTTTTGGACTAGTTCTTTAGGGCATCTAATCCAATGCCCTTTAAACTATTGGCTTGTCTGAAATCTAACCCTAACCTTGTCCCTGCCCTCAGACACCTCTTGTCAATCTCCCCTAGATGCTGTGGTAGAGTGCAAAGGATTGCATGGGATTAGCTATAAAAATAAACCTGTGACAAGAGCACCACCTAGCTTCCTTGTAGATTAGAGTTTCCACCATGTTGTGCTTTGTCTTACACCTATCTGATCCTCTCATATCCAGGACTGTGTTGGGTTAATTCGAACGTAAGGAGTTGATTTTTGGACTGGGCGTGCTTTATGGGTTCCTTTTTGCTTTGGGCAGGTTTTAATGAGTCTAAATTGAAAGCATGAGACTACTGCACTTGTGTGTTGCTGCTGTATGCAGTGTGACACTGATTTGAACCAGTAGTGGGAGACATACTCCAACCGTTTTAGAGATACTGAAGTGTTTGAAGTTACTTCCATGTACACACGATGTAAAAGTAATTTCCTGATTGTATAAAATAGTTTGCTTGCCTTACTCTTCATGAATACATACGTTTTTTTTTTCTTTTTAAGACTTGATTTGTATTTTTGGGTTTTAAAATTAAATCATATTGGATTTCCTTAAGAGGAGGCACCTCAACCCCGTTGTAAAGTCTTATGCTGTGAAGAGTGCTACTTGTGTTTTTTAAAAAATCTCTTCTTGATTTTTCTGTCTCAAGAAGAGGCATTTTAATTGGTCAGTGAACGACCAATAACAGTTGCTTTCCTTGTCCCAGTCCTGTAGGAATTTGCTCAGAGAATGGGAATTTCTCAGTCTGGTATTCCGAAAATGTTGTGTTTTGAAGTCATGTAGCCCGAAGCGGTCTTTTACAGTGTCTGCTCCCCCCTTTCTATCAGGCTGGCTGCATATTCCACGAAGGCTATTCGATTGTGTACCTTTTTTCTATTCTGTTTTAATTTGCTACAGTTTGCACTGAAGAGAAGATGGCACACCCTATTGACCGCTTTCTAGTTGTCATTACAACATTACGTGACATTTTAATGTTCATTTCATTTTTTGGATATTTATTTTTGGAATCAGTAATCAATAATCAGTATTATTGTGTACAGGAAGTCTCATTGTGAGAATATTCTGGATATGAATATTGTTTGTGCCAATTATCAATACTCCACTGTAATTAAGGATGACAGTCATGTACCAATAACTGCTACTAATAAAGAAAACATATTACACTCCTTATCTATCTTGTGTTTTCTATTATTTTACCTTATTGCCAATAACTTGTAACTGATCATTTAAAAAAGTGATTCTATTTAAAAAGGTATGTAACCTTTTGGGTAACTACCAAATTCATGAATGAGTTATAGATCTGTCACTCATTGAAAGCAAGTCTATGAAGCGGTAGATCGGTTCTATGGGTGCTTTTTCTATGCTTCCCATTAAGTTTATTTTTTACATGTTTTACTTTCAGTTTTGTACACCAGCTGAAAATATATTTTTGGTTATAATTCGCAGCACTTTAGATGGTACAATGATTCGCTACAATGTCACAAACTGAAGTATTAAGTTAGTGGGGCAAAAAAGTATTTAGTCAGCCACCAATTGTGCAAGTTCTCCCACTTACAAAGATGAGAGGCCTGTAATTTTCATAGGTACACTTCAACTATGACGGACAATGAGAAAAAAAATCCAGAAAATCCTGATGTATGATTTTTATTTTTTTTTTTTTTTTAATGAATTTGCAAATTATGGTGGAAAACAAGTATTTGGTCACCTACAAACAAGCAAGATTTCTGGCTCTCAGACATGTAACTTCTTTAAGAGGCTCCTCTGTCCTCCACTCGTTACCTGTATTAATGGCACCGGTTTGAACTTGTTATCAGTATAAGAGACACCTGTCCACAACCTCAAACAGTCACACTCCAAACTCCACTATGGCCAAGACCAAAGAGCTGTCAAAGGACACCAGAAACAAAATTGTAGACCTGCACCAGGCTGGGAAGACTGAATCTGCAATAGGTAAGCAGCTTGGTTTTAAGAAATCAACTGTGGGAGCAATTTATTAGGAAATGGAAGACATACAAGACCACTGATAATTTCCCTCGATCTGGGGCTCCACGCAAGATCTCACCCCATGGGGTCAAAATGATCACAAGAACGCAAAAATCCCTGAACCACACGGGGGGACCTAGTGAATGACCTGCAGAGAGCTGGGACCAAAGTAACAAAAGCCTACCATCAGTAACACACTATGCCGCCAGGGACTCAAATCCTGCAGTGCCAGACGTGTCCCCCTGCTTAAGCCAGTACATGTCCAGGCCCGTCTGAAGTTTGCTAGAGAGCATTTGGATGATCCAGAAGAAGATTGGGAGAATGTCAGATGATACCAAAATATAACTTTTTGGTAAAAACTCAACTCGTCGTGTTTGGAGGACAAAGAATGCTGAGTTGCATCCAAAGAACACCATACCTACTGTGAAGCATGGGGGTGGAAACATCATGCTTTGAGGCTGTTTTTCTGCAAAGGGACCAGGACGACTGATCCGTGTAAAGGAAAGAATGAATGGTGCCATGTATCGTGAGATTTTGAGTGAAAACCTTCTTCCATCAGCAAGGGCATTAAAGATGAAACGTGGCTGGGTCTTTCAGCATGACAATGATCCCAAACACACCGCCCGGGTAACGAAGGAGTGGCTTCGTAAGAAGCATTTCAAGGTCCTGGAGTGGCCTAGCCAGTCTCCAGATCTCAACCCCATAGAAAATCTTTGGAGGGAGTTGAAAGTCTGTGTTGCCCAGCAACAGCCCCAAAACATCACTGCTCTAGAGGAGATCTGCATGGAGGAATGGGCCAAAATACCAGCAACAGTGTGTGAAAACCTTGTGAAGACTTACAGAAAACGTTTGACCTCTGTCATTGCCCACAAATGGTATATAACAAAGTATTGAGAAACTTTTGTTATTGACCAAATACTTATTTTCCACCATAATTTGCAAATAAATTCATAATAAATCCTAGTTGAATTGTACCTATGATGAAAATTACAGGCCTCATCTTTTTAAGTGGGAGAACTTGCACAATTGTTGGCTGACTAAATACTTTTTTGCCCCACTAACTATTTTAGCAACCAGGAAATGGAGATTTCTGCATATTGCACCTTGTTTAATGTTACTTTCATCCCTCTTAAAAGATTACCTCGTCATGCATTCCAAGATTAAAGGTGAACTGCACTCACAAATCCGCGTTTGTTTCTTCCGGTGCTGATTAATAACAAATGGAGAGACCATTACTGTGGGTTTAATGTGGGTGTTTCTTGGGTGCGTCTTTGCCATTCAATCACCAACAAACAAGTATAGTAGTGAGTAACTTAGTGACAGTGAGAAACTAAGCTTGTTTTGCTATGGAGAGAAGGTTTGAAGCGCAGGACGCCACTCCTCCTGACTGACTAGCCATCTCAAGATCTGCTAATTCCATTCTAATATAGTACCAGTCAAAAGTTGACACAACTACTCGAGTTTTTACATTGTAAAATAATAGTGAAGATATCAATTATAAATAACACATGGAATCATGTAGTAACCAAAATTCTTTGAAGTAGCCACCCTTTGCCTTGACAGCTTTGCACACTTGTTATTCTTCAACCAGCTTCACCTGTAATGTTTTTCCAACAGTCTTGAGGGAGTTCCCACATATGCTGAGCACTTGTTGGCTGCTTTTCCTTCACTCTGCAGTCCAATTCCTCTCAACCCAATTGGGTTGAGGTCAGGTGATTGTGGAGGCCAGGTCATCTGATGCAGCACTCCATCACACTCCTCTTCCTTGGTCAAATAGCCTTTATACACCCTGGAGGTGTGTTGGGTCAATGTCCTGTTGAAAAACAAATGATACTCCCTCTAAGCTAAATCAAGATGGGATGTCATATCGCTGCAGAATGCTATGGTAGCCATGCTGGTTAAGTGTGCCTTGAATTCTAAATAAATCACTGACAGTGTCACCAGCAAAGCACCATCACACCTCTTCCTCCATGCTTCACGGTGGGAACCACACATGCATCGATCATCCATCCCCCTACTCTGCATCTCACAAGGACACTGCGGTTGGACTCATCAGACAAAAGGACCGATTTCCACCGGTCTAATGTCCATTACTCATGTTTCTTGGCCCAAGCAAGTCTTCTTCTTATTGGTATCCTTTTAGTAGTGGTTTCTTTGCAGTAATTTGACCATGACGGCCTGATTCAAGCAGTCTCTGAAGCAGTCTCTGATAGAGTTCAGTGTGTCATATCGGAGGGCCTGTTGTCCGGGCCTCTGTCAGTCTCTATGGGGGTGCCTCAGGGTTCAATTCTTGGACCGACTCTCTTCTCTGTATACACCAATGACGTCGCTCTTGCTGCTGGTGAGTCTCCGGTCCACCTCTGTGCAGACGACACCATTCGGTATACTTCTGGCCCTTCTTTGGACACTGTTAATAACCCTCCAGACGAGCTTCAATGCCATACAACTCTCCTTCCGTGGCCTCCAATTGCTCTTAAATACAAGTAAAACTAAATGCATGCTCTTCAACCGATCGCTGCCTGCACCTGCCCGCCAGTCCAACATCACTACTCTGGACGGTTCTGACTTAGAATATGTGGTCAACTACAAATACCTAGATGTCTGGTTAAACTGTAAACTCTCCTTCCAGACTCACATCAAACATCTCCAATCCAAAGTTAAATCTAGAATTGGCTTCCTATTTCACAACAAAGCATCCTTCACTCATGCTGCCAAACATACCCTTGTAAAACTGACCATCCTACCGATCCTCGACTTCGGCAATGTCATTTACAAAATAGCCTCCAATACCCTACTCAATAAATTGGATGCAGTCTATCACAGTGCCATCCGTTTTGTCACCAAAGCCCCATATACTACCCACCATTGCAACCTGTACGCTCTCGTTGGCTGGCCCTCGCATCATACTCGTTACCAAACCCACTGGCTCCAGGTCATCTACAAGACCCTGCTAGGTAAAGTCCCCCCTTATCTCAGCTCGCTGGTCACCATAGCAGCACCCACCTGTAGCACGCGCTCCAGCAGGTATATCTCTCTGGTCACCCTCAAAACCAATTCTTCCTTTGTCCGCCTCTCCTTCCAGTTCTCTGCTGCCAATGACTGGAACGAACTACAAAAATCTCTGAAACTGGAAACACTTATCTCCCTCACTAGCTTTAAGCACCAGCTGTCAGAGCAGCTCACAGATCACTGCACCTGTACATAGCCCATCTGTAAATAGCCCATCCAACTACCTCATCCCCATACTGTATTTATTTATCTTGCACCTTTGCACCCCAGTATCTCTACTTGCACATTCATCTTCTGCACATCTACCATTCCAGAGTTGAATTGCTATACTGTAATTACTTCGCCACCATGGCCTATTTATTGCCTTACCTCCCTTATCTTACCTCATTTGCACACAATGTATATAGACTTTTTTTTCTACTGTATTATTGACTGTATGTTTGTTTACCCCTACCTTTTTTGCCGGTTAGCTAATCTCAGTCTAATTCGCTAGTCTTAGATATGTTGCATTACTTCTTCCAGTCTTTGCCTGCCCTTGAACTGTCTAGGTATTTAGAAAAGTTTATTCTTGTTGGCTTGCCTATATGTCCTTTCAACTTGCCGTAAACCAGCTGGGGAGACAACCCTACCAAATAAAGCAGCCTTTGGTGATATTTGCGCCAGCTTGGTAGAATCTCCAGGTTTGCGTAATATACAAATGCATAAGAATATTATAGTCGTTATTTGGACAGGTACAGCTCACTAGTTCGTACTACAAGCTAACTAGCTAGCTTTATCAATACGCATAGCTAGTTAAATACAAATAAGTGTTAGCGACTTACCGGTGATAAAGTGCTTCGAACACACATAAATTAATCGTGTAACTGGAGCTCACTGCTTTCCATCATCATTGCGGTGTAATAGCCTGAAACCATGAAGTTTGTCTAACAAAATGATACACAACTTTTCGGCATCTTAAAATCAGGGTTAACTAGCTAGTTGATGAAAGTCTGTTGGAATCATTTCGTTGGACAAAGTGTTTTTAGGTATGATGTAGTTTGTTGATTTAAGACATTGTGGAAGTATGGTAAAAATGACCAATCAAAAAGTTTATAAGATAATTAAAAAAATAATACAGTCGTTGTCGGGTTATGAGCAAAGTAGGCAATTTAACATAGTAGTAACGGGAGTATCCTTCGGCCTCCTCGGGTTACGTTAAGCCATGCCTCACTGTGTGTATCTATTGTGGTCTGTGTTTAATCAAAATCTTTGGTATCATAGTTAGCTAACTGGCTAGCTTGCTACTCACCACACACCGGACACAGCAATCATGTCGTGCGTTTGTTGTATGTTGTCCATTCCTTGCCATCTTGCTCAATATTGTTCAATGCATTAGAAGTTTGCACCAACTTTATGGAAGCCCATTTGAGTGCGTTGCAGACTTGACAACATGTCCATCAGGCTTTTATGGTAGAGTGGCCAGACGGAAGCCACATGACAGCCCGCTTGGAGTTTGTGAAAAGACACCTAAAGGACTCTCAGACCATGAAAAACAAGATTCTCTGGTCTGATGAAACCAAGATTGAACTCTTTGGCCTGAATGCCAAGCGTTACGTCTGGACAAAACATGGCACAATCCCTACGGTGAAACATGGTGGTGGCAACTTCATGCTCTGGGAATGTTTTTACAGCGACTGGGAGACTAGTCAGAATCGAGGGAAAGATGAACGGAGCAAAGTACAGAGAGATCCTTGATGAAAATCTGCTCCAGGGCGCCCAGGACCTCAGACTCTGGACAACAACCCGAAGCACACAGCCAAGACAACGCAGGAGTAGCTTCGGGACAAGTCTCTGATTGTCCTTGAGTGGCCCAGCCAGAGCCCGGACTTGAACTTGATCGAACATCTGTGGGGAGACCTGAAAATAGCTGTGCAGCAACGCTCCCCATCCAACCTGACAGAGCTTGAGAGAATCTGTAGAGAAGAATGAGAAAAACTCCCGAAATACAGGTGTGCCAAGCTTGTAGCGTCATACCCAAGAAGACACTAATCGCTGCCAAAGGTGCTTCAAGTATTGAGTAAAGGGTCTGAATACTTATGTAATATACAACTGTTTTTTTCTTTGTAATTATGGGGTAGTGTGTGTAGATTGATGGGAATGATACAATGAATGATACAATTTCATACATTTTAGTATATGGCTATAATGTAAAAAAAAAATGTGGAAATTGTCAAGGAGTCTGGATATTTTCCGAATGCACTGTAAGCCTACTTAGCATTATTGATGATATATGAGGGGTCACATGTAGCTCTGTTCGCCCTCATACTACCAACATACAGTACCAGTCAAACGTTTGGACACACCTATTCATTCAAGGGTTTTTCTTTATTTTACTATTTTATACATTGTAGAACAATAGTGAAGACATAAAAACTATGAAATAACACTTATGGAATCATGTAGTAACCAAAAAAGTGTTAAACAAATCTAAATATATTTGAGATTCTTCAAAGTAGCCACCCTTTGCCTTCATGACAGGTTTGCACACTCTTGGCATTCTCTCAACCAGCTTCATGAGGTAGTCACCTGGAATGCATTTCAATTAACAGGTGTGCCTTCTTAAAAGTTAATTTGTGGAATTTCTTTCCTTTTTAATGTGTTTGAGCCAATCCTTGTGACAAGGTAGTGGGGTATACAGAAGATAGCCTCATTTGGTAAAAGACCAAGTCCATATTATGGCAAGAGCAGCTCAAATAAGCAAAGAGAAATGACAGTTTATCATTACTTTAAGACATGAAGGTCAGTCAATCTGGAAAATATAAAGAACTTTCAAAGTTTCTTCAAGTGCAGTCGCAAAAACCATCAATTGCTATAATGAAACTGGCTCTCATGAGGACCGCCACAGGAAAGGAAGACCCCTGAGTTACCTCTGCTGCAGAGGATACGTTCATTAGAGTTAACTGCACCTCCGATTGCAGCCCAAATAAATGCTTCACAGAGTTCAAGAAACAGAGACATCTCAACATCAACTGTTCAGAGGAGACTGCGTGAATCAGGCCTTTATGGTCAGATTTCTGCATAGAAACCACTACTAAAGGACACCAGTAAGAAGAAGAGACTTGCTTGGGCCAAGAAACATGAGCAATGGACATTACACTGGTGGAAATATGTCCTTTGGTCTGATGAGTCCAATTTTGAGATTTTTGGTTCCAACCGCTGTGTCTTTGTGAGACGCACAGAAGGTGAACGGATGATCGCTGCATGTGTGGTTCTCACCGTGAAGCATGGAGGAGGAGGTGTGATGGTTTGGGGGTGCTGTACTGGTGACACTGTCAGTGATTTATTAGAATTCAAGGCACACTTAACCAGCATGGCTACCACAGCATTCTGCAGTGATACACCATCCCATCTGGGTTGCGCTTTGTGGGACTATCATTTGTTTTTCAACAGGACAATGACCCAAAAAACACTTCCAGGCTGTGTAAGGGCTATTTGACCAAGTAGAGTGATGGAGTTCTGCATCAGATGACCTGGCCTCCACAATCACCTGACTCCAAACGCAATTTGATATGGTTTGGGATGAGTTAGACTGCCGAGTGAAGGAAAAACAGCCAACAAGTGCTCAGCATATGTGGGAACTCCCTCAAGACTGTTGGAAAACCATTTCTCTTGAAGCATGTTGAGAGAATGCCAAGAGTGTGCAAAGCTGTCATCAAGGCAAAGGCTGACTACCTTGAAGAATCTAAAATATATTTTGATTTGTTTAACACTTTTTTGGTTACTATTTTATTCCATATGTGTTATTTCATAGTTTTGATGTCTTCACTATTATTCTACAATGTAGAAAATAGTAAAATTAACGAAAAACCCTTGAATCAGTAGGTGTGTCCAAACTTTTGACTGGTACTTTATTTACATACATCCACTGGGGTAATTTTATCCTAAAAAGAAACTATTGGAAAAAGCAACTAATAATATTAAAATATCAAGCTACTTCTTATCAAAACATAATTTGACATTTATATAATGTTATCAAAACAATTCTGAGTGTATCTGAGTTCTGTATTGCAGTTCTATCATTGGCAGACGTTTTATACCATTGGCAGATTGTACAAAAATAAGGTAATTTTGGTTTTGTACAGTCATACATTACATGGTATAGAAAATCTTAGGTGAGTAAATCGGGAGCTATATATGTGCAGATGATCTGTCTATCTGGTCCAAATCACTGATACAGATCCTCCTCGACCCCCTGATGGTATGTATAGCTTGTTATTATGTCTCCAGAGAAACCTAGATTCAGGTAAAGGTCCTATCTATTAAATGGCCCCAAAGGTAATGAATTTGGTTAAAGTCTTTATTGGTACAGAAACACTAAACAGTGATTTAGATTAAGAACTAGTTGGCAAAAATATACATCTGGGGTCAAAATAACCCCCAGTCAATAGTATGTGGATTATTAAACCTACCCTTTGGAATGACTTCGATAACAACAGTGAATCTATTTAGTTTTTAAGCAGAGGTCTCGCGACAATCGTTCTCATGATAGAACATTGGTAATAGTCCGTGACAAATATCATTGTAAGCAGGGCTTGGTTAAAACTCTGTATGAGAGACCAAAGGGTAGCTGTAGATGGATGAGTTCTCCAGTAGGAGTTGCTGCCCAGCCTATATTAATATTTTTTAATAGTGGATATAACGTTGAAGATCTGACATTGTTTTAAAGGTACAAATTCAACATATTTTATACAAGGTTTGTCTATGTTGAAATTTGGTTACTATGATGACTGAATTACGTGGTTGACAACAACAGATTACGTTGATTACTTTTTTCAAATCCAATGTGTTTTCCACGTAGATTCCAAGGTAAAATACATTGACAAATTACGCTTACACGATTTAACCAATTTGTGTGAGTATGTTTGAAAGAGAACTACAGTTGAAGTCAGAAGTTTACATACACTTAGGTTAGAGTCATTAAAACTCGTTTTTCAACCACTCCACAAATTTCTTGTTAACAAACTATAGTTTTGGCATGTCGGTTAGGGCATCTACTTTGTGTATGACACAAGTCATTTTTCCAACAATTGTTTACAGACAGATTATTTCACTTATAATTCACTGTATCACAATTCCAGTGGGTCAGAAGTTTACATACACTAAGTTGACTGGTCCTTTAAACAGCTTGGAAAATTCCAGAAAATGATCTCATGGCTTTAGAAGCTTCTGATAGGCTAATTGACATCATTTCAGTCAATTGGAGGTGTACCAGTGGATGTATTTCAAGGCCTACCTTCAAACTTAGTGCCTCTTTGCTTGACATCATGGGAAAATCAAAAGAAATCAGCCAAGACCTCAGAAAAAAGTTTGGTTCATCCTTGGGAGCAATTTCCAAATGCCTGAAGGTACCACGTTCATCTGTACAAACAATAGTACACAAGTATAAACACCAAGGGACCACGCAGCTGTCATATTGCTCAGGAAGGAGACGTGTTCTGTCTCCTAGAGATGAACGTACTTTGGTTTGAAAAGTGCAAATCAATCCCAGAACAACAGCAAAGGACCTTGTGAAGATGCTGGAAGAAACAGGTACAAAAGTATCTATATCCACAGTAAAACGAGTCCTATATCGACATAACCTGAAAGGCTGCTCAGCAAGGAAGAAGCCACTGCTCCAAAACCGCCATAAAAAAAGTCTGACTACGGTTTGCAACTGCAAATGGGGAGAAAGATCGTACTTTTTTGAGAAATGTCCTCTGGTCTGATGAAACAAAAAAAGAACTGTTTGGCCATAATGACCATCGTTATGTTTGGAGGAAAAAGGGGGAGGCTTTGAAGCTGAAGAACACCATCCCAACCGTGAAGCACGGGGGTGGCAGCATCATGTTGTGGGGGTGCCTCGCTGCAGGAGGGACTGGTGCACTTCACAAAATAGATGGCATCAATGAGACTGGAAAATTATGTGAATATATTGAAGCAGCATCTCAAGACATCAGTCAGGAAGTTAAAGCTTGGTCGCAAATGGGTCTTCCAAATGGACAATGGACAAAGCTGAAATAAATCATTCTCTCTACTATTATTCGGACATTTCACATTCTTACAATAAAGTGGTGATCCTAACTGACCTAAGACAGGGAATTTTTCTTGGATTAAATGTCAGGATTTGTGAAAAACTGAGTTCAAATGTAGTTAGCTAAGGTGCATGTAAACTTCCGACTTCAACTGTACATATCAGCTCTACGGTACAGTGGTTTTGCTCAAAATCCTCTCATAATCTAGGACCATTGGTAGTAGTGCAAACTCCATTGGTAGTCCTTTATTACTCATGCAAACTCTTATAATAACATAAAGGAGTGAATGAGCAAAAATACAGTTTTGTACTGACTGAATCACCCAAGCCTCAGTTCTGGGGCACATCACTCAGTTTGTGGAGTGAACTCTGGGTGGCATACTTTGCTAATGGGAGAGAAAATGGAGACGAGTTGGAAGGGAAGTGATGTCGACTCTAGGTGGCGGTATATACCCTGGCATGTGCTATCCCCATATCCAGTATGTTGGACAAAGTCCCTAACAAGTGTCTGCTCTGGAATGATGAAACGAGTCCCCTCAAACAGTCTACTCTCTGTATTACCAGTATGTTTGGCTCAAGAACAGGGTAAATGGGAACTTTATGTTGCACCATCTTTTGTTTCTTAATCTAACTAACATTTACCTAAAATATTTCTACCCCCAAAACATTGTCCACAACCTACCAACTAAGATCTAAGCCATGTCTTGTGTTTCTTATTCCTTAAAAATACCCCACAAGCATCACATGGCAAAGCCATGTTTAGTAGGCCATATACTTCCTAGAACTGCACCTTAATGCCTGTTCAGTGCGGTGTGGTGTTACCATTACACTACGGATTGGAGAGAGATGCTCAGTGACGGCTTATGCAACATGTCAAGCTCCATACCGCGTGTGTTCACTAGTGTTTAAGGGTGTTGGCAATGGGCTAAGGAGATGGGTCAGAGTGTCAAGAGCTATTTGTCTAAAGTTCAGAGGTGTTTGCGTGTGTATATGTGCGTTGGGTGTTAGTAGTGATGTTTGCAGGGTAAGGTCAATATGCCAGGGTGTATCTGGTTGAATAGTTTTGTTTCTGGAAACTTCGAGACAAGTCCTTCTGGTTGCTCTTGGCATCATGTAGTGGAGTTACGGTAGTGTAGTCTGCTCTGTCCTATCCCATCAACCACTGGGCTCTGCTGTGGAGGGCCACGCAACACCTACTGCCAACTAACATCAGTCAGTGTGTCAGAGAGAGAGAGAGAGAGAGGGCTGTGAGAGAAAAGGGACAGAGAAAAAAAGGGGTAATGAAAAGTGTTTAAAGGTTCTGATTTGGCAAACAAGAGTTCTCTTTGGGGTTTGATTTCATGTGGGTGTTTCTTGGGTGTGTCTTTGCCATTCAATCACAACAAACAAGTGCAGTAGTGAGTACAGCGAGGTAAGCTGAGCTATCTTTTCTATGGAGAGAACAAAGTTTTGATGTTGAGGACTTGACTTGAGTGACTTGCCATCTCAAGATGGTCAGCTAATTCGGTTCTATGTGTAGGCTAATGTAAGGTGACCCGATTTCTGAAATTAAAACCGGGGACATTTCCAGTTCGGCAGTCAATATATCATTAAAATATCCAATGTTATTATCTATAAAATAATAAAGGGGGACAATTCCGGTTTCATGTATTTAGTCTAACAGGCCCACTGTGATAGAGAAAACAACTATATTACAGAAACACTACAGACGAGACAGAACTGTCCAATCTGAACAGCCATTCAGTGGTCCTGGTAGTCTGGGTAGAACTGATCTGAACAGCCATTCAGTGGTCCTGGTAGTCTGGGTAGAACTGATCTGAACAGCCATTCAGTGGTCCTGGTAGTCTGGGTAGAATAAGAGCAGAAGAGAATATGAGCAAAACTGAAAAAAACAGACAATAGTCTATGTGAAATACTTAACAACATAATAAAGAAATAAGACGGTGATGAGGTTGGTAACTACATAATATACTTATACCAATCTAATCTGTATATTTCTCAGAAGAATGTATATTCTTCAGGATTGCTCTGTCTTTGGCCAGCTTCTCCATGAACTCCTGGCAGGGGAGGTTGAAGTTTGTCTTCACAATAAGCATGGCCTTGATGGTAGGAACAGTGAACCCATTTCTTGCTGCTGTCCATATATCATTCATTTGGGAGAACACTCTCTCGACTGGTGCATTACTTCCAGGTAAGCACATGATAACAGATGCTAATCTAGCCACGTTAGTGTGTGGGATGTCGTTCTCTTCGAAGTGGGTAACCACCGTGCTCCATCTCTGACTAAGCGGTGTCTCCACCGTGCTCCATCTCTGACTAAGCGGTGTCTCCACCGTGCTCCATCTCTGACTAAGCGGTGTCTCCACTGTGCTCCATCTCTGACTAAGCTGTGTCTCAGAGGTTTTCCATTCTTCAAGCGATCCCCCCTTTAGGAACTCTTGCAGGCCAGTAACCTCGTCACACAATACATCCTCATTGATGGTCACATTGGGGCATTTTTCCTGCAGTGTGCCTGCTGCCTTCTGGATCTCTTCATGCTGAGGTTGCCTTTTTAAAAGGAGACCATGTAAATATTTTAGATTATCTGTGTGCTTTCCCCATGCTTGCAAGTAGTTCACAGCCGTAGTGAAGACATTGCTCCATTTCCCTCTAGCTCTCTCAGAAGTCCTCTGACCAAAACTGGAATGAAGTTGCCATCACATCTTGCAGTCAATTTTGCCTCAATGTTTCTCAGAATTGCAGCTGACTCCACAGCACAGCGGTCCTGGCATTCAAGCATCTTGATCATGTCACTGAATATGGTCAAGTTTCCATGGACAAAGGCCAGCCAAAGTTCAGTCAGTGGATCTTCGAACATTGCTCACAGGACAACAAGGCATTTGTCTTCAGAAAGAAAAAAGGATTTCAATGGCACATACATTTTCAGCACTCTTTCTAGAGCAGGGAGCATGGACAGCCAGTAAACATTGCTGTGTCCTAAAATGTTATGGTACTCCTGGCCAACAAACTCACAAAAGCTCTACAGTCTTTCTACTCTGACGGTGTAGAGTATCATATCCAAAGCTGTTCTGGCCGTGTTATGAATGATGTGGGCAGGACAACCTAAGATCACCTCCCGCTGCAGAGCATTTTTAACGTTGGTATGGACATTGACCCTCCACAGCCTATTCAGTCCTCCAAAGTTGGTATTTGTGTTGTCGGCAGAGAATGCCACGACTTTGTTTTCCAGGTTACATTTTTGGAAGACCACCAGGACCTCAGCTGCAATCTCCTCTGCTGTTTCTCCTTTCAATTCAACAAAATCGAGCTGTTTTGTTTCCACAGATGTGCTGCCATCATATATTTTACAATATCTGACTACTATTGGCAGCAGCTTTACATGTCCATCATTGGAAGCATCAATGGACAGGGACACAAATTCAACCTGGTCTAGGTCCTCTGTTACCAAAGTAGTTGCCCATGGTGCTAACACATTACTCACTATGGCTTCACATTTTGTCCTAGCACATGTAAACTTCGGCTCATAAACTGTCGTGTCAGTTGTGCTGTGCAGCCCATAGATCTGTAACTATGTGTCGCATAGTGTGGTATGCAAAAACACCTTCCTGCACAGCTAAATTATATTATTCTTGGGAAGGCTCTACCTTCTTGAAGAATGTGGTGACAGAGGGCAAACCAACACGGGCAATCAGAGAGGCTTTATGCTTTTTCTTCTGTTGATGTTCTACCACTGCCGTTCTTCCCCCGCTCCCAATTGAAAAAGAGGAATTACAAAGGGTGCAGTTAACCATTCTATAGTCTTGACCGGAGTGTATAAATGGAAATTCTCTCATCATGTTGTCATTAAAATGGCATTTCCGTTTCTTGGAAAGAGCCATTGTACCTCCTGTCTGCTCTTCTTTACTCTCCTTGTGTCACTCTTCTAACTCTCTTAACTTTTTCTTCTCCTCCTCTTTTCTTCACTCGTCTTCCTCTTTCTTCCTTTCCTTCTCTTTGCCTTTCCACCTCACTCTTCCACACTATCCTCGCTTCACTCTTTTTACGCCCTTAATTTTCCCTTCTCCTTCCTCTCCAATCTTTAATTATAAATAGTACACTATTAGATAAAATACTTTGGTTAACAGATTCCCATTGCTTGCCTCATTTTTGTATTTTATCTAAAAAAAATATGGTTTGCAATAATAAATTGGCAGGCTCTGTAATCATATCTTTACTTTTCCTCCTCTATCTCTTTCACTCTTCTTCCTATCCAGTCTTCCCCCTCTCCACTCTCCAACAGAAAACATTATGCTAATGTTATCTCTGAAAATGTCAAAATATATTTTCACACTACTCATAATGCCAAACCATTAAAATTGCAATCTACAAATAAATATTATCATAATGAATTGTGCATTAATTTAATATAATCATATTTTCAAAATAGCCCGTCCACTGCATGTTTACATGTGAACGTTTTTTAAAATTAGCTACCATGACAATATCTGGCTAACCTAGCTAGATAACTTAGTCGACATAGCTAATGTTAGCTAGCATGACCTATTTAAAACCTTATAGAGCAGATCATCTATATAATACATTGTGACATTATAACATAATTAGGTAGTATCTCAAACGAGTGTAACTTTGTTTGTTTGTGGTGATGTTGTGGATTCACTTGACACTAGCTTGCTAGCTTCTGGCCGACTTTTCCACAGCAGTTTTCTCTAAAACTAGCGTGAGCAAGTAGTTAGTAGAGGAAGAGTGAGTGAAGCTGCTGTAGCGAGCAGCCCCCTCT
Organism: Oncorhynchus clarkii lewisi; assembly: GCF_045791955.1. Taxonomy (NCBI): domain Eukaryota; kingdom Metazoa; phylum Chordata; class Actinopteri; order Salmoniformes; family Salmonidae; genus Oncorhynchus; species Oncorhynchus clarkii. The sequence goes on along the minus strand of NC_092160.1, from coordinate 4,367,224 downwards.
GCTGGACGAAACAAGCACAACGCGACTGAGACGTTAACCGGTAGGCTCTGCTGCCCGGTCTTGCCACGTATAATATTATTTCACTTTGCAGTCTGTTTTTAACGCACAGTTAAAAACAAGGACATTTCCGGGGACAGGCCACCAAAAACGGGGACTGTCCCCGGAAAACGGAAACGTCTGGTCACCCTAGCCGCGCTAAAGCCTTTGCTGACCTTGTGTTTTGCCAAGCTCACAGCAGTTAGCTAGCATAGCTTGGTGATAGCTGAAGCTGGCTATCCAATCTATCTGATATTTCTCTGTCAAATAATTTATGGCAAGTTAGCAAGAGCCAGTGTCTGGAATGTGTTTCGTAAGACTCTCGGTCTTACAACACCTTGCTATGAAAGTAGCTTGCAAATTAGTTTCAACGTTTCACATCATAAATACATGTTGCAGTGGAAACGATATCAACTACTGCAAGTTGAATGCCCATGGTCTTCAGTCAGCTCAGCTGTTCTACAACGCAATATGCTATAACTGGCTAGTCTTGTCTCGCCTTATGTCCGCTGTTAGATCTTTCCCGGGAGACAAATCTCAGAACTAATATACCTATTGGTGTAAGCTACACGTGTACATTGAACAAACATCGTCCAGCTTGAGTGTAGATACATCAGCAAAAGAAAATCGCTGGATGGGTTCGTGTTGCAAAGACAAAACAATTTTGCTGTAAATATATTGATGTGCTTATAAAGACAGTGTGCCTACAGGTTTGCCTAACAAATCAACATCAGTTGTGTGTAGAGTACAACTTCAGCTGTCTAACCAGAACTAGACTGGCATTTCGATTTCTATGGTCAATTTGCCCAAATCTAAGGATTTGGCTGTCTAACACACTGACATGAACAGCGTTCTGGGTGAAGTTCTCTCTTCAAGTCTCCAGTCGGTAATGTTTTACAGGTTTATGGACACCTGCAGTCAGGTGGCAGGAGGAGGGGTGGACACTCCATCCTGCATATGACAGAGTTTGTCTCATGGATCCAGCAGGCAGGGTACAATAACTTCAGGCAGATATGAGAGGCAGGAGGATGGCACTCTTCTCATTTCTGTGTTCTCATAGAGTAGCCTACAGAGTAATATGAGAATAATGCAATTGCTGAACTAACGTAGATGTTCTAAACAGAGTGTTTTGATCACTTTCAAGTGTAAAAGTTCCATGTAGAATAAACCGTCCTTCACAGAATACTGTAGAAGCAGTGTTCTGCTTAATATAACAATGTGAAAATATGGCACTTGACTTTCAACTTTTGTCATTCACAGTCGATACAGATACTGTACCATTCAACCACTGATAATACCATTTGATTCAATAATAACAAAACACGATCAAAAATAATAGATGTGTCTTGTATAATTGTTGAGCGCAAGATCTCTCTCCATTCAGAGCCATCAGCAACAAGCCCGTCTGTCAGTCTGGACTCTATCATGTCATCTTGAAAGTCCCCCAAGTGCTGGTTCCATACAGGTGTCTGTGAACACATACACACATAGTCACTGTTAGGTAACATCTGGCACAAAAACAGATACTATGTGGAAGTTTGAACAGGTCAGACTAAACCGACCTAATTCTGTTCTCCCCATCAACGACAGTTGGTGAGCAGGCAAGAGGTGAAGTCTTTGTCAGAGCCCCATAGCAGCGTTGATCAGATTCTGGCCCTTCATCAAAGATACTGCTCAGTCAGTCAGATACACACACACACACACGCACGCACACACAAGCATACACACAGCGCACTGATTACATTATCAATGGTGGTTATGATCAGCCTGGCTGAACCAACCTGATCGATGCGTTCACCTTTTTATTTCACTTTCACTTCAGATATAAAATGTGAAGTGAAATAGAATGGTGAACACAGTGACCAGGTTGGTTCCACCTGGCTACGTTATGCCCGGTACATTATACAGATGTCGGATCTTAATTTGACTCCTTTTCGCTCAGGAGGATTCGAATATCTGAAGAAATATTTTGAATCGACGCCAGGGGCAGCTTGAAGCGGTATTTATATACAATGCAGTACAGTACCTACATTGTAGGCTACCTTATGTAAGCTACGTGCAGGCTACAGCGCTTCTCGTGTGAATTCTGTGAATTACAATAAATTGACATATTTGTAGATGTATTTTTCGAAAATCTGTGAATTGTTTTCTTGTATGTTGAAGGCAAGCAATACATTATTTTGGTTTGCCTCAGTGCCTGTGTGGTCTTGCGCTTACAGCCACTGACCCCAGCACACACATGCCAGAGACGGCATGGGTTGAATTCGGCCCACTGCCCTTTGACTCATGGATGAATGTCTATTAATTCCTTGTGGTTACAAGCTTAAGACAGAAACAACTCAAAGGTTAACAGCTTAGGCATTCATTCCGAGTGCTTAAGGGTAGGGATGTGGTTTGGGGAAGGCTTTTTTTTAAACGATGTATCATAGTATTTTTAGTGCTCGCGGTGGTCTAAGCAGTGCGCTCCGGCCCCGAACCTCATGAGTGCTGGGTGATCTAGTGACCAGTCTAAATCTACATTAGGCCCAATGGTTAATTGCGTTTATTTAAACGCTTTTAAGAAGTGAAAAGAATAGTCTGAACATTTACATATTAAAGAAGTGTCTTAGCTCAATAAAAATCGTCTTTGGATAGGCTCAAATGCATAAACATCTTGACAGCTTTATGAAGTAAAATATTAAAGTCACACTACACGCTTTCAAGTGAGACTAAAGACCATAACTATATTGACAAAGTATACATAGCTTTAACTATAAAACCTTTGGCGAGCATCTACACTGGAGGAGAGTTGATTGTTCTTCAGTAGGCCTACATATGTCAATCTGGTGGGCCAAATCAGCTCATCAACTCAGCCAGGGAAACACAAACAGTGACAATGGATAAGGCTAACGGATTGGAATCTAATCAAATAACAAACAAGAAGCCTATTGCAAACATCGATGGCACTTGATTATCTCCAGCTGGTCTTGTTAAACCATCAATACATGCTAAATTCACCCGCACAGCTGATCTCAATAGCAACCATTATTGGTCACCTCATTACCGTTCCCTAAAATATGATATTGGTGTTCCCTTAAATTTAGTCCTGCTTGCAACCAAAGTCTTTCAAGATATGTTCGCCGTCTGGTTGGTATCATAATTGGAACAAACAAATCAAGTCAAAGTGTATTTGTCACGTGCGCCGAATACAACAGGTGTAGTTGACCTTACAGTGAAATGCTTACTTTCAGGACCTTAACCAACAGTGCAGTTTTTTGTAAAAAAAAAAAAAAGAAGGAAAAAAAAGAAGGTATTAGGTAAACAATAGATAAGTAAAGAAATAGAAATAAAAATAAATGTAAAAAAAACAACAACAGTAGCGAGGCTATATACAGGTGGTACAGAGTCAATGTGCGGGTGCACCGGTTAGTCGGGCTATTTCAGGTAATATGTACATGTAGGATTAGTTAAAGAGACTTTGCGTAGATGATCTAACAGAGTAGCAGCAGCGTAAAAGAGGGGTTGGGGGGAATTGTCCTTTTTGAACAGACTAAGGGGGATTTATCTATTTGACAATCATTTCGTGCAATATAAATAAAGTATACTGTGGCATCTTATACCTGACAATTTATATGAATGGAAACTAATGTTGGCGTTGCCTATTGTTATTATTTTATTAATTTACTATTTGTGCTATCTAAAAGTGTCTGGTATGGTCATTTCTTATCAAGATCAGGGGTAAAATATCCCTGGACTGTCAACATGAGAAAAAGGTGTAATTAATCTAGTCAATCGGGGGGATTGAGTTATTTGTGCCAGAAGGGCATGGGGCGGAATCAAACTCACGCCAACATGTTAGGCCTATATGTTAATGCTGAATATAGTGGCCCTATATAGTGGCCCTAACTGCTAGATGACCCCACAGGCCACAATTCAACTCAATGTTGACCTTACCATACCCTTAACACTTGCATGTCATAGCCTAGTGGAAACCAATATCTATCTTGTATTATTAAACTTTACTACATGACCAAAAGTATGTGGACACCTGCTTGTCAAACATCTGGTTCCAAAATCATGGGCTTTAATATGAAGTTGGTCCCCCCTTTACTGCTATAACAGCCTCCACTCTTCTGGGAAGGCTTTCATTAGATGTTGGAAGATTTCTGCGGGGACTTGCTTCCATTCAGCCAAAAGAGCATTAGTGAGGTCAGGCACTGATGTTGTGCGATTAGCAAGCCTGGCTAGCAGTCGGCGGTCCAATTCAACCCAAAGGTATTCAATGGGGTTGAGGTTAGGGCTCTGTGCAGGCCAGTCAAGTTCTTCCACACCGTTCTCGACAAACCGTTTCTGTTTGGTCCTCGCTTTGTGCATGGGGGCAAAAGGGCCTTCCCCAAACTGTTGCCACAAAGTTGGAAACACAGAATCGTCTAGAATGTCATTGTATCCTGTAGTGTTAAGATTTCCCTTCACTGTGAAAAAAACGACCCCAGACCAAAAACAGCCCCAGACCATTAATCCTCCCCCACTAAACTTTACAGTTTGCGCTATGCATTGGGGCAGGTAGCGCTCTCCAGGCATCCACCAAAACCAGATTCGTCCGTCGGACTGCCAGGTGGTGAAGCGTGATTTTTTAACTCCAGAGAATGCATTTCCCCTGCTTCAGAGTAAAATGGTGGCGAGTTTTACACTACTTAGACCGACGCTTGGCATTGCGTATGGTGATCTTAGGCTTGTGTGCAGCTGCTCGGCCTTGGAAACCCATTTCATGAAACTCCCGACGAACAGTTATTGTGCTGGTGTTGCAACATGTGTCAGCGGCAGAAAGAGCTGAATCCACTAATTTCAAGGGGTGTCCGCATATTTTTGTATATACAGTATAGTGTATATAAAACAACGGTTGTTGATTTGTATGGCTGCATTTCAGATATATTTTTGTACATTTGAATGTTGCAGTAGTAGGACCTAGAATATTATTTTAATAGCAAGCTCTGATCCCAATGACTCTACTGCCCCCATAGGTACAGAAAGAGAACTGCTAATTTTCAGCCACTCACAAGGCTCATTTGAATTTCCTAATGCAGCAGAGAAATTATCTGCGACAATGAAGGGATCAAGTTAAGATCCGACATCTGTATGCATTAAAAACATAAATGAATGGGTTACCTTCTGTATTTGGGGTGGCCTTCTGTATTTGGGGTGGCAGGTAGCCTAGTGGTTAGAGCGTTGAGCCAGTAACTGAAAGGTTACTGCATCGAATCCTTGAGCTGACAAGGTAAAAATCTGTCGTTCTGCCCCTAAACGAGGCAGTTAGCTCGCTGTTCCCTGGTAGGCCATCATTGTAAATAAGAATTTGTTCTTAACTGACTTGCCTAGTTAAATAAAAGTTCAATAAAAAAAATGTGTACAAGTTATGAGCCTGTGAAAGCTGTTGCTGCTGTCACGTGAAGGTTGCTGGCTGGATTACTTGCAAGCATGTGGCTGACTGTTCCGTTCATAGGAATGCTCACAGCAAGGGCATGTCTGGATGATGCTGGTGAGGGCCCTCTTGCTGGTATTCTCTATGCTGCATGTTCGGCTGCAAACGGGACATCTCTCGATCAACTGCAGCAGACAATCTTATGGTGTTGACAGAGTGGGTGGTAAATTGCATTTTGTTCTAAAGAAAGGACCAAGATTTTTGCTAATGCACTTCACAACCAAAATTACTCTACTAGTCGTATCTGTTTGGCTAGGTAATTAGCTTACTAGTTTATCAAGCTGGGTATTTTTTTTATACAACTTTTCACATTTGACATAGCATATATTACCTGTTGTTGTTGATGAAGCCGTCTGTGTCAACCGGGCAGTAACTCGGGTCACTATCAGAGGCCTCATGATGGTGTTGTGTCCTTTTCATAGGAGTCGAGTGGCGCTTGGTAAAAGGGGGCATGAATTGTTGACGTAATTGTAATCCAAACCCAACTTTCAATTAGCTCATTGTGACACACTCAGGTTCCAAACTCTGTTTGAGACGAGACTGACTTTATGACCAAAATTATCCTATTTACACTTTGTAATCAATTTTGACACCAAAATACATGTTTCTGACTCATTTCGATGCCACATTGGCCGTTTACAAAGGGATTAGAGGCAGCCACTCTTTAATTGTGTGCGTGTGTTCTTTACAGTACATTTCATGGAGTTATCGTGTCCACACTTTCTCTTTCTTCTCATGCACGTAAATGCAAATTATAGCTATGGATTACAGTTAAAAGCTGTTACAGCATACTGTTTTCATGTCTGATGGTTAGTTCACCGTGTTTTCTCCTAACCTTAGATATGTTGTTTTTAGAGACAGATTTTAAGTTTGTCTTCTGAAGTGTCTGACACTATGTCCAAAGACACACCACGCTGCTAATGTAGGCTTATGTTGGTTGTTTCCATCGCACTCGCCTTTGTACGCTCTGGTTTTGCTTTCCTCTCTCCTCTCATCTCTTTATCTTCTCCCCTCTCTCGCTCTCGCTTTCTGTCTTCCAGTGCCAACGCAGTGGATTGCAGGTATCCATAGCAACATGTGTGTGAGCTGCGAGTATGTGTGTGCGTGCATGTTCGCGTGCGTGTCTGTGACCTCTTGTCCGAGACACAATTCTGTAATTACTAGACCTTACCTCCATGCTAGTTAACCGTCACCGTGGTAATTGGATGGGTCAAGTGAGCGAGACGATTGGCTCCCCTCCTCTCCGCCCCCGCCTCCACCCTCTCTCCAGTTCCTCTCTCCCTCCTCATCCCTGCGCCTATAACTCCACCTCTGCCCCTTACCCCACCCCCTCTCCCCTATCCATCTCTTACACCCTTCTTCAGCCTTATACTTTCTCTATACTTACTTATATCTTATCTCTATGAATCCCTGACGGTAAGAGAGAACGCAACGTGGCCCATCCACCCACCTGATTGGCCAGATAGACAGCTGGCTGCCACCCAGTGGTGGAGCTTTGACCTTGATAGTCTCTAGGTGTTCTCAGCAGCATGGAAAGATAATCCTGACATAGAGACCCAGTCTTAGAATGCACTGTATCCGTGTGCACTGTGTCCTTATCTACTGTGTCCTTACCTTCACATAACTGTAGAGAATAGTGCAGGCGTGCAACATTCAGTGGAGACATGTCCCCCCCACATTCTGAAATTGCATTTTTGTCCCCCCCCCCCCCCCCAGTTATATCATTGGAATATGATACAAAATGAGGCAACGGTGTGCTTTAGGACCATGCGGACACCTCTGAATGGCTGTTTGGTGTGTTTATCCGACCGGATAAAAAAATTAAATAACGATTATGCCCCCATTTCTAATACCAAAGTGGCGCCTCTGGAATAGTGTACCTGTATGTCCATTAATCTCGCTCTATATTTGTCTGTCAATCCATTTCTCAATCTGTCAATTCGTCTGTTGTCTATGTCTATCTGGCTCCTTTATTACCTCATCTCTGCATCCATCTCTTCATCTTTCCCATCCCTCCACTATCTCTCCTCCTAACTCTGTCTCAGATTCTCTCTCCCTCTATCTCTCTGCCCTCCCCTCTCTCTCTGGTCTCATGAAAAGAGATCTATTTGCCCTTTAGGAAGGAGAGGTGAAACAATGCTGCAGAGAGAGGGGTGGATGGATAGAAGACCAGGGGAAAGGAAAGGGAGGTGATGGAGAGAGACTGGTATTTCAGGAAAGGACAGAGTTGAGAGAAAAATGTAAGAACGTTTTGTAGAGAAGAGGATGGAGAGAGTGATGGAGTGCTACCGTTCATGATATGGATGAAGGGAAAAGAGTAATGAGGAAGTGGGATGGAAAGAGCAAGGGAGAGCGTGATGGAGGATGAGGGAGAAGGGAGGCATGAGAGGGTGGAGAAAATGGATGGAGAGATTGTGAGGAAAAGTTCTCTGAAGGAAAGGATAGAGGATAGATCAAGTGAATGATGGAAGAGGGGATGGAAAGATAGAGGGATAGGCAGATGGGATGGAGAGAACGAGAGAGTGTTTAGAGGAGATAAGGTCAGCTGTGGGTTTGACATCCTTACCATCATCAGCCGCTGTGTTGACCGTTCTCACCATGTTGACTGTGGAACGCATACTAAGAGGACACCTGGCGTACTGCCATCACACGCGCGCGTCGCACACGCACTTGTAAGCTTCCAGTTGGGCAGTGCTGTGCGGCTGCGCTGTACCCTCTCTCACCCCTTACACTGACGCTCTCCAGGGTGCTGAAGTGGCCTCCTCTGCTTTCCATATGTGATGGAGGGGGAAGCAACCAGAGTTCGAAGGGGGTGAAATCTATTTTTAACAGCTCTTCATTGTTTATTAATGAGCGGTTGTTTAGTCAGACCCGGGGTGCTGTTTAATGTATGATGACAACGTTCGTCTCCAGGGACCATTCCCATACTCCTCACCGCTGCTTTTTACATAACTGACACAGATAAACAGGGATGGGTGGGAGGAGGAGTGTGTGTGTGTGTGCGCACACTAGGGGAGGTTGGGAATGAGGGCAGACCTAGGTTTCCCCCATGTTGTGGCTAGGAGCTGAGCACTATGGGAACACGTGCAGGAGAAAGGAAAAGCCTGGAAAGGGTAAAGGTTTCCACTTGATCCTCTAACAATAGTTATTGTTAGAGGCTAAATCAAACTACAAAAACCTATACGATGTCAATAGCTGGTAGTTAAAAAAAACTTTTGAGCATCACATAAAGAGGGTAGATATAAGGTGTTGCAGAGAGAGGAAATCTGGAGGCTACTGTAGACTTTAACCTACTGTTCTGACTGGACACAGCCTCACAGATCTGGTCCTCACTTATTTACTGAGAATGTAGGTGGGATTCCCAAATGTATCACCTTTTCCTTAAACTCTCCTCTCCTCCTCTCTCTGTAGGTCGTGTCAGACGTTCCTCATTGCCAGCTGTGGTCTGGGGGATTAATAGTCCAGCATACCTCTCTCTCTCAAACACACACACACACGAGGGATGCTTGCTTAAGGGTGTGTGAGTGACACTGCTGCGTTCTGACAGTTGCTTTTGAAAATCTCACAGGGTACGTGAGAGGAGTGAAATCAAACCAATTTGTTTCCTCATTCCAGAGCAATGAACACACATTGATCTTTACCCAGCCCCCCCCCCCTCCCCCCACACACTGTTCATCAATAATAAAGGAGAGCAAAGTTGGAGGAAGAGAGAACAAACTGAGAATGCCACCCTCAGCTGGAGGGCCCATAGAGACACAGCAAGCAAACACTGCTATTAACCCTGTGTGTGTGTGTGTGTGTGTGTGTGTGTGTGTGTGTGTGTGTGTGTGTGTGTGTGTGTGTGTGTGTGTGTGTGTGTGTGTGTGTGTGTGTGTGTGTGTGTGTGTGTGTGTGTGTGTGTGTGTGTGTGTGTGAGAGTGATCGTGTGTGTGTGTGTGTGTGAGAGAGTGATCGTGTGTGTGTGTGATGTATTTTTACTAGTTTCTACATTGTAGAATAATAGTGAAGACATCAAAACTATGAAATGACACATATGGAATCATGTAGTAACCAAAAAAGTGTTAAACAAATCAAAATATATTTTATATTTGAGATTCTTCAAAGTAGCCACCCTTTGCCTTGATGACAGCTTTGCACACTCATTCTCTCAGCCAATATATTTTTATTTGTTTAACACTTTTTTGTTACTAGATGATTCCATATGTGTTATTTCATAGTTTTGATGTATTCACTTTTATTCTACAATGTAGAAAACAGTAAAAAATAAAGAAAAACCTTTGAATGAGTAGGTGTGTCCAAACTTTTGACTGGTACTGTACATAAGTTACTGTATGCCTATTTTGTGTTTATATAACGGTTCTCTATGTGGGTGTGCTTTAGATTAATCTTTTATTATTTAGGTGTGTGTGTGTGTATCAGTGTGTAGGTGTGTGTATGAGCGAGTGTGATTGAGTATGTGTGTCTGTTTGTCAGTGTGTAGGTGTGTGAAACCCTAGTTTATGTAACGCTAGCACATTGTCAGTCGGGGAAGCCCTTCTCAACCCACCCCCAGCTCTACAGGAATCTATTATCACCAGAAGTGATTTTTCTTCGCCCTCATCCGCCCTTGCCCTTTCCATCCTCCATGTATCCCCCCTGCCTGTAACTAATGTAACAAGAATCTCTTGATAAGACTTCATAAATAGTCCATGACCTTAATGCCCCCCACCCCCTCTGTTATCCAGCCTGGCGCTCCTATCCTCTTCTACTCCTCCTCATCTTCGCCTCTCCATGACCACAAACACAAAAACATAGAGGTCTGCTATTGAGGTGTTTTTTTATTGAGGTGTTTTTCTTCTGATACCTTTGCGTGATAGCAGGCGCCCCCAGCTGTTACTGCTGGGGGAAGCCCTTTGTGTGTGTGTGTGTGCATGTCTGTGTGTGTGTGTGTGTGTGTGTTTGTCCTCACTAGCACACTTCAGACGTAAGATCTGTTGATGTCTCTCTGTCTTTTCCCAGTCAATATCAGTTTTATGTTTCCTTATCTTCCTCTCTCTATGTATTGTGATCTTTAATCCAAGGGCAAAGATAACACTTTGGAGTCTGTTGTCTGGCTACAGCGAGGTAATGTATCTCTGTTATGGCAGAAAGCCCAATTCACCAGTACACAATGATGATTAACACTGAACTTTAGCTGTCTATGAGTTAGAGGATATGTCTATGGGTTAAAAATGAGCATGCATCGTTGTGAAAAGTACAGTACTCGTGCTATACCCGTCCCACCTTAAAACAAATGCCTGTATGGAACCGTTATCTAATGTGGGTTAGTGTAGAAAGCAGAAAGTGTACTGTTTTGAAACTGTGTCTGTTGGGTTGAGATGCACAATTGAAAGCATCCTGTCAGGCTGTATCACCGCCTGGTACGGCAACTGCACCGCCCGCAACCGCAGAGGGTGGTGCGTCTACCCAACGCACCACCGGGGGCAAAGTTCCCACCCTCCAGGACACCTACAACACCCGATGTCACAGGAAGGCCAAAAAGATCATCAAGGACATCAACCACCCGAGCCACTGCCTGTTCACCCAGCTATCATCCAGAAGGTGAGGTAAGTAGAGGTGCATCAAAGCTGGGACCCGAGAGACTGAAAAACAGCTTCTATATCAAGGCCATCAGACTGTTAAACAGCCATCACTAGCACATTAGAGGCTGCTGCCAAAAGGCATAGACTAGAAATCACTGGCCACTTTAAGGAACGGAACACTAGTCACATGAATAATGTTTACATATCTGGCATTACTCATCTCATATGTATATACTGTATTCTATACTATTCTACTGTATTTTTGTCCGTTCCGCTCTGACATCGCTCATCCATATGCATATAGTCTTAATTCATTTCTACTTTTAGATTTGTGTGTATTGGGTACATGCTGTGTAATTTGTTAGATATTACTTGTTAGATATTACTGCACTGTCGGAGTTAGATGCGCAAGCATTTCGCTACACCCGCAATAACTGCTAATCACGTGTATGTGACCCAATGCGGTTTGATTTGCTGTAGGAGGGATGGGATGGTGATGGTATTGGCAGCAGCGGAGTGAGAGGATAGAAGCAGGGTTCTCCTGGTTACTGTTGCTCTGTGGGTGGCTAGTTATGCAGGCTCTCCTGCCCTGATACTGTTCGCTGAGGGGGCGATACGTGGGCCTACCTCTCTCTCTTTCTGCGTCTTTCTCTCTCTCCCTCTCTGTCTTCTGAGGGGGCGATGGCGCTACCTCTCTTTCTCTCTCGCTCTCTCTCTTTCTCGCTGTCTCTGTCTGAGGGGGTGATGGCACTACCTCTCTTTCTCTCTCTCTCTCTGTCTGAGGGGGCGATGGGGCTACCTCTTTCTCTCCGTCTCTCTTTTTCTCTCTTTCTGTCTCTCTCCTTCTCTCTCTGACTGTTAGAGGGGGCGATGGGACTACCTCTTTTTATTTATTTATTTCTCTCTCTCTCTCCCTCCCCCTCCCTTCTCTCTCACTTTCACTCTCTCTCTCTCTCTCTGATGGAGGTTTCCGGTGACTCTCCTCGGTGGTTGAGGGAAAGGCCTTTCTTCTCCGCCGCCTCCACCCACCAGGCTGCTCAGAGCTCCCGTTCTCTCTCCAACCCTCAATGCCCACTCGCTTCCTCACCCCTCCTTAACGCCTTACACCGATCCCACACATAGCACAAGGAACACATACAAAGCGCTCTCGCTGTATCAATCCTCTTAGTCTTTCAGCTTTGATCTTCTCTGCTTCCCTCTGATTTTTCTTGCTGTTGCTTCTTTTCTTGCTTCTTCACTGTCTCCCTGTTCCAATGTGTTTTCCCTTTCTTTTTTCTTTTCTTCCTCAAACTTCCTGTTATTCTTTCTTTGCCACTTGTGCTCGATCTTTTGAACCAATTTATTGTTGCCTCTTCGGGAATGTGCTCTGTGTGTATGGGTGTAGGTGTGTTCCAGTACACTGTGTGTGGTAGGATTCTGTACGGTAGTGTGTGTGTGTTTATCTGTGTGCTTGAGGTATTCACGGGTGCCATAAGTTATACCCGTTCTAAAATGGACCTGGGGCTTTCCCACCCAGACCTGATATGCAAGGACAACTAGACCTGTTCTGTATAGACTTGTTTAGTCCCTGTTGGCTCCTGTTGGCTCTTGGTTGTTGTAGCCTATCCTTCTCCTTTAACTTTGAATTAAGTGACGGAATTAAATCTTCCATTGATTAGATATCTCCTAACTTTTGCAAGACACAGAGGCTCTATGACGGTAGCCTATTGCGGTTTTGAGGACTTATGATTGGCCAACAACATCAACAAGCTAAACGCACCACGCCCCACTCTTGTGAAAAACAAGAGCAGCAGCATAAATTATAAGATGTACCTCTCGCTCTCTGTCTACTGCAGCAGTTACGTTCGGATCTGTACGGGCCCTTTTGGACAAGTCCGTTAGAATTACACATACATGAGACTACTATTGGGTCTTGGGTATTCGGGTACAGGTTGATCCGTGAAGACATCCAGTGTGCTTACGTGCACGTGTCTGTGTGCTTGTGTGCATGCATGAATGTGTATGTCTGTGTGCTTGCGTGAATGTGTGTGTCCATGCGCATGTGTGCGTATGTGAGAAGGGTCAGGCATTCTTATGGAAACACAGCTTATGTCAGAGAAGAGAGTCTCAGAGCAATATGGAAGTAATCTCCTATAAGACTCCCACAGTCCCAAGCCTCTGAGGCCACTCTGTGTTCACTCATCTTCTGCTGTGCACTCTTTCACCTAGCTCCCTTCTTTTGTCACCTCCCTCCCCTCTTCCTCTCTCTCTGGGGGGGGGGGGGGGTGCAGGGGGTAGATCATATTGCATCTAAATGGCAGGAGAGAGCCTGAGTCTCACTATGTACACAGTTTATGATGCTGAGAATACAATCAGAGTCTAAATAGACAGACATTACCTGCTGGAACTGGGACTAATAAAGTAATACTGCATAGCGCAGACTTGGACAGGTCAAAGTGTCAATTATGACTATAAACTCTCATATGCCGGTAACACTACCACTACGAGAGAGAGAGAGAGTGTGTATGCACTAACCAGTGGTCATTTGTAGTCTGTTTGTGCAAGAACAAGGGAAGCTCTTAGGGTTCAAAGACTATAAGAGAAAGAGAATATACAGAGGAGAGATTTGGAGCCCTGTCAGTGAGGAGAGATAGAGAGGAGTGTGTGAGCTGCCCTCGGGCTAACGCCTACGACATACTCTTGACAGTAAAATAGGCGTAGAACTAGAGCAAACACCAGGAACAATGCTGCTCATGAACACTGGGATCTATTAATACAAGGCTGCTGATGGGTTCCAGTAGCATAGTCTGCTTGTCTGTGAAACCACAATGAACTCTTCTGCATATTACTTCTGCTCTTGCCGGACCAGGGTTACAAAATTCGGGTAACTTTTTCAAAAAGTATAGGTTTTCCAGAAATCCTGTTTCGAGGATTCCAGATTTCCTGCTTATTCCCTCCTAATTCTGAGAATATTCCAACTGGCATTTCTGGAAAACCTGGTAATTTGGGGGTAAATTACCAGAAATGTTGCAACCTCAGTCACTTTTTGCCTGTAGGCGCTGCAAATGTACACCCAAAAAGGGCAATGTAAAGTTGACATACAATGGGGTCTGGAATCATTGGATCCCTTGATAGAGATTAGCAAAAAATACAATAAAAATAATCATTCAAATGCTGTGGTAGGTTGTATGCTCAAAAAAGATAATACTATTTTATACTAATACAATTGCTCAGAGAAAGAGATTTTGTTGAACAATATTGGGTCCCATGTTTTCAATACTCCAACAACCTTCCCGTGCGAGGATAATGACATAGCCTTTTTCTAAAATGTTTTATGAGATTGGATAACACATTGGGAGGGTTCTTAGACCATTCCACCATACACATTTTTTTCAGATCCCTGATATCCTACGTCTGCGCTTATTGAATGCCCTTTTCAAATCAAAACAAAGGCTTTCAATGGGGTTCAAGTCCAGAGGCTGCGGCCGTTGCAAAATGTTGATTTTGTTGTCAATTAACACTTTCTTTGTGGATTTTGATGTGTGCTTGGGCTTATTGTCTTGCTGGAAGATCCATTTGCGGCCAAGTTTCAGACTCCTGTCAGAAGCAACCAGGTTTTGGGCTAAAATGTCCTGGTACTGGGTAAAGTTTATGATGCCGTTGACTTTAAGGGCCCCAGGACCAGTGGAAGCAAAATAGCCCCATAACATCAAAGATCCACCACCATATTTTATAGTAGGGATTAGGGTATTTCCTGCATATGCCTTGTTCTTTCCAAGGCCAAAACCACCGCTTGTGTGTGCTCCCCAAGACCTGTATTTTCGTGTCATATTACCATAGCCAAGAACCTGGTTGTCTCTGCCAGGAGGCTGAAACTTGGCCACAAGTGAATCTTCCAACAAGACAATAATGGTCGAAGATCCCTCCCAATGTGTTATCCAATCTCATAAAACATTTTAGAAAAAGGCTGTGTCATTATCCTCGTGGTGCTGAAATAAATAACCAATACTGAAGCATGCATGAGAGCACCAGCTGTTCTGGGCGACTGTGTGACGCTTTTGGTAGCCGATGTGAGCAAGACCTTTAAACAGGTCAACATTCACAAAGCCGCGGGGCCAGACAGATTACCAGGACGCGTACTCAAAGCATGCGTACCAACTGCCAAGTGTCTTCACTGACATTTTTAACCTCTCCCTGACCGAGTCTGTAATACCTACATGTTTCAAGCAGACCACCATAGTCCCTGTGCCCAAGAAAGCAAAGGTAACCTGCCTAAATGATTACCATCCCGTAGCACTCACGTCGGTAGCCATGAAGTGCTTTGAAAGGCTGGTCATGGCTAACATCAACAGCATCATCCCGGAGACCCTAGACCCACTCCAATTCACATACCGCCCCAACAGATCCACATATGATGCAATCTCAATCGCACACCACATTGCTCTTTCCCACCTGGACCAAAGGAAAACCTATGTGAGAATGCTGTTCATTGACTACAGCTCAGCGTTCAACACCCTAGTATCCACAAAGCTCATCACTAAGCTAAGGACCCTGGGACTAAACACCTTCCTCTGCAACTGGATCCTGGACTTCCTGACCCCCAGGTGGTAAGGGTAGGCAACAACACGTCTGCCACACTGATCCTCAACACTGGGGCACCTCAGGGGTGTGTGCTTAGTCCCCTCCTGTACTCCCTGTTCACCCACAACTGCGTGGCCAAACACGACTACAACACCATCATTGTTTGCTGACGACACAACAGTGGTAGGCCTGATGAGACAGCCTATAAGGAGGAGGTCAGAGACCTGGCAGTGTGGTGCCAGGACAACAACCTCTCCCTCAATGTGAGCAAGACAAAGGAACTGATTGTGGACTACAGGAAAAGGCGGGCCTAACAGACCCCCATTAACATTGATGGGGCTGTAGTGGAGCGGGTCGAGAGTTTCAAGTTCTTTGGTATCCACATCACCAACGAACTATGATGGTCCAAACACACCAAGACAGCCGTGAAGGAGACTGAAAAGATTTGGCATGGGTCCCCAGATCTTTAAAAAGCATCATCAAGAGCATCCTGACCGGTTACATCACTGCTTGGTATGGCAACTGCTCGACATCTGACCATAAGGCATTACAGAGGGTAGTGCGAACGGCCCAGTACATCACTGGGGCCAAGCTTCCTGCCATCCAGGACCTATAGGCGGTGTCAGAGGAAAGCCCAAAAGACTCCAGTCACCCAAGTTATAGACTGTTCTCTCTGCTACTGCACGGCAAGTGGTACCGGAACGCAAAGTCTACGACAAAAATACTATTTTACCACCCGGACTATTTACATTGTTCCCGCCATTTTTTTTTATACATTGCTGCTACTCGCTGTTTATTATCTATGCATAGTCACTTCACCCCTACCTACTTGTACAAAATACCTAAACTAACCTGTAACCTGCAAATTGACACGGTACCGGTACCCCTTGTATATAGCTTCGTTATTGTTATTTTACTGTGTTACCTTTTTCTATTTTTTTTACTTTATTTGGTAAATATTTTCTGAACTCTTTCTTGAACTGCACTGTTGGTTAAGGCCTGTTCTAGTCGGGCGCATGTGACAAATAAAGTTTGATTTGATTATATAACTGCTAAATTACTCGCATCTAGCATTAAAAAAAAAACATTAGAAACAAAATAAACAAAATTAATGATGTATTTATTTTAGATGCAACAATTGTTTATGAAGCAAACATTGGATGACTTGCTGAAGGTTTGGTAGAGAGAAGAAATCTGTTTTCCTCCCCCTCCATCCGTGGTGCTAGTTCATAATATAGTGGCATAATATATGTAATCTGATAGACAACAGCATCACCCCCATAACCTTCATAAAGTCTATAGACATGTTTAAAGATTTTCAATCAAGCATGTTGCCATGATGTATAGAAGCGGTTATTGACAAAAGGAAATATTAATCGGAAATACATAAAAAACTTTGTTGATCCATGTACAAATGCTGATTGAGGAGGAATGAAAAGAGGTGGTGGATTGCATGTGGATGGTAGTTATTGATAATGAGGGATGTTAAGTCATCCAAGAGAATCATTTACATTAGAATGAAGTCCAGATCAGCTAACCATTTACATTTGCAAAACAAGGATATACAACCCCAACGTAACACTCACTGTTCTTGTTACAAATGCATGACTATTGTGATCGTTTCATGATGACACTTGAATAAACACATGGTGGTAGGTACACTGATATGGGCTGGCAAGATGTGGGCAGCTTATACAGGTACATTGTGCACAGAGAAAAGCTCCTGGGCTCCTCACCAAGCTGCAACAAAAGAGAGAAGTGGAACTCCCATTAATCAAGACAGGTGCAAGTAGTACATAGGCCTGAAAACGGTGTAAATGTTTGGTGAACTCCTTTTAGCCAATGATGGGGTTTCATTATTAATCAATCAAATGTATTTTTGTAAAGCCCTTTGTTTTACATCAGCAGTTGTCACAAATTGCATTACAAATACCCAGTCAAAAAAACAACCCAAAGAGCAAGGAATGCAGAGGCTAGGGGTCAGCAGCTGCAGTTGGACCAGCAGCACTACCAGGGGCTCAGGTCGTCCGGGAGGGTTGACACGGAGAGGGGGATTAGTGGGAGCATGCCTAAGAACACACAGTACACCAGATAAGAAATGCTGACCCTAGCCCCCGGCACATAAGCTATTGCAGCATAATTACAGGGGATCGAGACACAGGGGTTGGGAGACAGGGCCAAACAGGAAGGAGCTTACTCAACCGTAGATCTTCTATGGAAAAGAACAATACTGCTGTATATGTCACGAATCCCGCCGAAGATGGTGCCTCTTCCTGTTTGGGCGGCGCTCGGCGGTCGTCGTCGCCGGCCTACTAGCTGCCACCGATCCCCTTTTCTGTTTCATTTAGTTTTGTTTGATTAGTTGCGTACTATTGTTTGTACAGATGAACGTGATACCTTCAGGCATTTGGAAATTGCTCCTAAGGATGAACTAGACTTGTGGAGGTATGTTTTCTGAGGTCTTGGCTGATTTCCTCAGATTTTCCCATGATGTCAAGCAAAGAGGCATTGAGTTTGAAGGTAGGGCTTGAAATAGATCCACTGGTACACCTCCAATTGACTCAAATGATGTCAATTAGCCTATCAGAACTTCTAAAGCCATGACATCGTTTTCTGGAAATTTCCAAGCTGTTTAAAAGCACAGTCAACTTAGTGTTGACCCACTGCAATTGTAATACAGTGAATTATAAGTGAAATAACCTGTCTGTAAACAATTGTTGGAAAAATTACTTGTCATGCACAAAGTAGATGTCCTAACCGACTTGCCAAAACTATTGTTTGTCAACAAGAAATTTGTGGAGTGGTTGAAAAACACATTTTAATGACTCCAACCTAAGTGTATGTAAACCTCCGACTTCAACTGTCGATTTAAACAAAATATGGAATATAATACAGGTATAGCATGTGATTGTTTCAATTAATAATGTTACTACTAATAGCTTGATCTATCCCTGGTTTTCTTGAAAATGTCTATCTGATATAACAGGGGCACAAAGGTAGCCTAGCGGTTAAGAGTGTTGGACCAGTAACCGAAAGGTCGCTGGTTCGAATGCCAGAGCTGACTAGGAGAAAATTCTGTTGATGTGTCATTGAGCAAGGCACTTAACCCTATTTAACCCTAAATGACTGAAACGCCAATGTAAAAAAATAACGAGATAGTTGTTATTGCTCTCTATATAGTCTTTCCTCCTCGCTGGTCTGCAGATGCTTGACTAGTTGTTTATGATGTTGTGTCTGTAACGTTTCATTGACATTGCATCAGAACGCCTCCCGGGTGGCGCAGTGGTTAAGGGCGCTGTACTGCAGCGCCAGCTGTGCCATCAGAGTCCCTGGGTTCGTGCCCAGGCTCTGTCGTAACCGGCCTAGCGTCGTCCGTTATGGAGGGCTTGGTCGGTAGGGATGTCCTTGTCTCATCGCGCACCAGCGACTCCTGTGGCGGGCCGGGCGCAGTGCGCGCTAACCAAGGTTGCCAGGTGCACGGTGTAGCCTCCGACACATTGGTGCGGCTGGCTTCCGGGTTGGATGCGCGCTGTGTTAAGAAGCAGTGCGGCTGGTTGGGTTGTGTATCGGAGGACGCATGACTTTCAACCTTCGTCTCTCCCGAGCCCGTACGGGAGTTGTAGCGATGAGACAAGATAGGATTTACTACAACAATTGGACATTTGCTAGCTAGCCAACTTAAACTAATGTTAGCCTCAACCAAGTGCATAGACCTTTTGCTCTGTTACACAGCGTAATAACAACCATAAGATAAAAAATAAGCTAGCTAGCGAACCAGCCGTGTTATATAAATGAAAAATAAGCTAGCTAGCTAACCAGCCATGTTATATAAATAAAAAATAAGCTAGCTAGCTAACCAGCCGTGTTATATAAATAAAAAATAAGCTAGCTAGCTAACCAGCCATGTTATATAAATAAAAAATAAGCTAGCTAGCTAACCAGTCATGTTATATAAATAAAAAATAAGCTAGCTAGCTAACCAGCTGTGTTGTATAAATAAAAAAATAAGCTAGCTAGCTAGCGTTAGCTTTGTAGCGGTAATGATGTGGAAACACGCGTTAACACTAGAACCACTGGGCCTTGAGGGACCTCCTTTCAAGCTAACGGCAACATTCTAACAGTGTAATTAACACATTTCATATAGGCTTTCACTAAAATAATAATTTGGTTGTGTTCGTGAAGGTATTAGGTTCAAATACGATTTTAACAAAAATAGCATTTTCATTAGTTTACATTGCTGTAGGCTATATGTTAAAATAAAATAAAAACACACATTCAACTGTTCAATCAATTTTATTCTGGGAGTGCCTTTTTACAGCTACGAAACATAAACCATATTTGTTGGAAGACGGTAACATATTTATAACCTTTTTTTTTCTTTACAAAACACCCCAACCACAAAGACTTACGGTCTGAAAAACATGCGTTCATATTATAAAAACAGTAGCCTAAACATCTTTACAATCGCCAAGTGTGCTTGATAAATAGTGAAAATCATCACAAAAGCCATAATGGCATTATAATGAATATAAGTGTCGATATGACAGCAGGCATGTTGTACATTTTCACGCAATGGCATCAGTTGGATTTCATTTAGCTGTTATCCCTTGTCAAACAGTCGACACAAATCTCCACATCTTTCACTTGCTTGACACACTTCCCACAAAAACGTTGCTTGCAAGTGACACAGGTGTCTTGGATTCTGTTCTTTGTGCATCTGGCCACCTGGCACTGTCTCTTCCCTGGGAGCTGTGCGCAATTTGGCTTGCCTGGAATCTTTGCTGCTGCCTTGGCCCTCATATGCCTCTCAAATCTCCTGGGCATGGTGTTTTTTCATGCACTGCTTGAACACATGTGCGTTGATAGCAGCCAAGTCAAGCATGTTGTAGAGCACAGCAATAGGCCAGCGCGGGTGCCTCCTTTTACAGAATACAGCCATGCCATCTGATCCAAAATATCCACACCAAAATGTTCTCCCAATTTTCTCACCAATGCTTTGATCTAGCTTAAAAATGATGTGAATGTAATTTAGTAATCTCAACAAATTTTATCAATATTTAGCGACATCTCCTCCCTCCCTGAGTTAACGACGCATCATGACGGGCTAGAAGTCAAACCGAAGTCAAACGAAAATGAAACCCAATATGAAGAGGAATGGACTTTGGGAGGTGCTAGAATACATTCACTGTATTGTATTAGTATATAGCTCAGTGTTTTTAGATTATTTTATACAATTATCCTTGTCAACCAAACCTCCACCAAGCCATCACCTGTGACCATCTCTCTCTTCTCTTTCTTCTCTACATTCCTCAGCTTTTCATCTGTCACTATAGCAACTACTGTAGGCAGGCAGTCAGTGACAGAGAGTAGCCTAGTGTTGGGCTAGCTAACATTTTCCTAGCAACATGCTAAACTAAAGCCTACCCCCTGGCCACGTTTGATGTTGTCCCACTGGTGCTCTGTTGTAAGTGTTAACTCCCGCTCCTTCTGCCAGGGGTGTGTTAGTGAGCGGAGCTGTTTATATTCCTCTCTTTGATGTTTGGCGAGGACGGTCAAGTTGGGTTATCTGGAGGTGTTCGGCGGCGAAGGCGGCGGCGCGGAGGGACGCTCGATAGGGCCTGACATTGATGCCAAAGCTAAAAGAGTAGGTCAACGTGTCTTGACGGTTTCTAATTCCACCACAAACGAGATGCTGCCGCTCATCGGAGCGCTGCTCGGGGTGACTGTGTCAGCTAGCGTTAGACGGAGGGATGCGAGGCGTGTTGACACCGGTCAGAATGGCAGATGTCCACACGAGTGGGCAGAGTAGTGGGCAGGGTGGGAATCCAGAGGGCACAGGGTAGGGCAGCTGTATAGAGCTGCTGTCCCCTCTGGCAGGCAGCAGTGGCAGGAAACAGACCACAGCTTTTCTATCCTTAGAGACACAGAGAGACAAGACAAGCTGTTTGGGGTAAACATGCTATTCATTTCGACCAAGGTTCCCCAACTGGCCCCCCAAGTTTTCTGAGCAATTTTTTATTTCATTTTGTAACACCAGCCAATCAGCTCCAAGTGATTTTCATTTTGGAAATCTGTTCCAATGTATTCCCTCGCACAATAGAGAAATATACTGTATGTGGTCGTATACAAATGTAAGCAAGGTTTTACATGATTATGTTTTAGTCAATTATATTTGTTTTGGCTTCTTGCGGTCAATTTGTAGTCACATTTTTGTTGTTGTTATGCTTCAGCCCCTGTCAACAATAGGAACTATCTAGTTATCGCTCAAGAAAAAAATCGCCCCGTGGCTAGTTGATGATCCCTGATTCACACTAAAGATAGCGCCATGTTCGATACTGACAGCTATGATTAATGACAGGACTGCGGATGTGTGTGTGTGTGTGTATATACTGTATCTGTATGTATATGTGTGTGAGACATGAATCCTTCACCATTCCGAATGATTTGACAGCAGAGCCCTATCAACATGTTAATACAGCCATAGACCTAACTCAAGTTGACTGCAGAACCATAGGCTCATAGGCCTGACACACATACACATAGTCCTATACATATTCATATACAGCGGGGAGTGGTTGAGGTGTGTCGGTCGGGTGTTTTATGCTGGGTAAGAATGTCAGGAGTCCCTCCCAGACAGCTTCATTAGCCTGCTGCTTGGATGGAGCCTCCATCGATCAGACGCTCTGTGATCAATTACTCTGCCTCCCAGAGCCCAGGGATTCATCTGTGCTCACCTCGCCTGCCTTATACAAGCAGGCAGGCAAGGAAACAAGGAGGGAGGCAAAGGTTGTATTGGAATTTGTTAGTTGTGTTAAATTGGTTGCTTTTCCACAACTCTGTTCCAACCCCTTTCTCCCAGATAAATATGTGTGTGTGAGTTTGTTTGTGTGTGTTCGCATGCGTGTGTGTGTATATTTGGGCTGGCGTTGCTGTCTAAAAGTTCCATTAATGTCACTTCAGCCTCTGGAACATCTGAGAAAAGGGAAACCTGGGAGGAATCTTTACGTAACCAATCACTGAGCTGATGGGTTGGCAGTCTCTCTCTTCATCCCTTCTTCACCACACTCCTCCACTCCTCTCTTCCTCTCTTGGAGATTATCTCTATCACTCTGGCACAACTTCACAGAACAAGAGAATGAGAAGGAAAGAGAGGGAGAGGAACTAGTTTTGCTGTAGCCAGGCCTTCAAAGCCTACTTACCTTTGCTGGCCACCATCTGAAAGTGTGAGAGAAACTTTGAAAGAGAAAGAGAGAGGGAATATTCCGTTGCGTAATGCCATTTGCAGCTTCGCTCAGACTACTGCATATGTGTGGGACTGCGGTCCACGTGCCACCACCACACTGCCTTCTCAGTACAGGCTCGAGAAAACATGCCGAGTCTAAGAGCGTTGGCTAGTTTGAACATTTCTTTCATTAAGGAGAAATCCAGTGAAGATCATACGATCACACCAGCAGGCAACTACTAACGATCAGTTCAAAGGAGGTACGAAGATCCAAAGCGGAAAGATTACACAGTAATAACACACCTTTCTGTTCTGTTCTAGCTAGTTCCTCTAGTTATTAAAAACATAAATCATAAATCAGTGAACAAAACTCCCCCTCTTCACTCTTCACCCTCCCGTGTTCCAGCTGTCGACACTCGACCGTATCATGTGCTGTGACTGGCTCATAAAACAAGGCTTATCTCCCAGCGCAGGGAGGAGAAACAGGATGAGCTGCCAAGCCTCTCCTCTCCTCCTCTCCTCCTCTCCACTCTCTCGCTCCCCCTGTCATTGTCTACATCTCAGATAGAAATAGAAACACTGGTTGGTGGATGTCTTTAAGATGCCAGAGTTTCATCCTCTGGTGGTGTGGAGCTGAAAGGTATACAGTGTGTGTTGATGTGAGGTGCTATCTATTGAAATGATTCAGTCTCTGTGATGCTGTGATAGTGGTTAGAGTGCGTTCAGACCCCAGTTGTCGGGGTTGTGGTGTATTAACTGGTTTGTGTAGCCCTGCATGAACATGTTCAACAGTAAAAGAAAAGAAAACCCTCACTAACAAATGAGAACTGATGTCTTTTAGAGGTGTTTGAGAAAGCGCCATTGTGGGCTTTGGTAAACGTGTTCTGTAGATGCATTTAATCGTGCGATTGTTTGAAATGAGGGGACAAGCGTGGAGAGTAATTACGGATTGAAACGTCAGTGTTCGCTGCCTGGGCCGGTGAATATGAGGCTTTAAGCTTTTACAAGAAGCCGCTCAACAATTAAAAAGTGACGCTAAGAACACCCGGCTTTAAAACAAGCAATCATGTCCGGTATATTGAGGCTAAATGAGGATGTTATTTTCTTTTCAGTGGTCTGTCAATCTCCCTCAGCCCAGAAAGCCATTTCCTTCTGTGGAGTGGCAGCTGGGTCTGTGAACATGTTTTAATAAGCGTTCTGACAGTCCATCTTTGTTTCTGGGAGATAAGTCAACAGGAGTGCACAGCAAAGGATTCTGGGGTAGTTGGAGGGATGTCTTTCACGCATTTATACTTGTATAGAACCATTGAACGCGCACACGCAAACATACATGTATCACACACACACACACACACACACACACACACACACACACACACACACACACACACACACACACACACACACACACACACACACACACACACACACACACACACACACACACACACACACACACACACTGCTCTGTCATCCTATCTTAAATCCTATTTAATATTGCCAAACCAAACCATTGGAATTCAATTCTCCTTTGTGAGCTCAAGGTGGTTGGCATGTTCACTTCATGCCTCCTTAGAGATTACCGGATTCAGCCTAGTTCTGTTCGCGCAGTGTCGCCTTTTAAGTCTTCCCCTCTTATAGACCCCCCCCCCCCTTTTCTCCCCCACCATCTCACCGAATAAAATGTGCTTTTATTTGTTTATTTGTTGTTCTTTATCTAGGGGAAAGTGTGATGTGTGGGGACTTTTAGATACCTGGGACTGGTACCGCGGGCTGGCAGCTGTGTCTGTGATTGAGTCTCATGACAGAAATGTCCTCATTAGCTGGTTACAAATGGTATGAAAAGAAGCATGCAAAGAGAGAAGAGAGGAGTCAGAGGAAAGGAGAGCAGGGAGGGGAGAAGAGGAAAGGAAGGGGGAGAGAGATGGAGAGAAAGTTTGCGAGCTTTTGACACTCACTGCCTTTTATCTGTACAGTGTTTCAGAATTTGGTTTAAAGTTCTGTGTGCGCTAAGAAATATTCTCTGTCATTATTATACACACTTTTAATTAAAGAGGAATACAATATAAATGAGTTAAACCCTCTGTTGAGGCTAATTATCATGTCTTTGATACTAAAGTGAGCAGAGAGAGAGAGAGAGATAAGGGCTCCCCATCCATTCTCAGTTAGGGGAATCTGAGAATTGGGGAGCGGATCAACATCATCACCACGGTGAAAGACCTAACTTTCTTTCTTCTGCTTCCCAACACTGCATCCGGAGACGAGACCTCCTCAGTTCAAATCAAAGATCTTATTTTAATGTGAAGATCTGCTGTTAGAGACTAGCAGAGTGCCTGGAGTGCAGGGACCAAGGGGATAAGGGGGGTAGGGGGTTATGTGTTGATTAGGAGGAACGGAACTCAACAACAAACAAAAGCCATCCTTCATCATCTTTTCACTTTTTGCTCTTTCCTCATGGAATTCCTCTGTGAGTTTTTCTAATGATCTCGGCTTCCTATGAACATGTTGCTCTTTAGGTTTGTTTCCACTGTTGTTTTGGTCTAAGTAGCTGATTATGCCTGTCATTAAAATAGGGCTATTGACATTTCTTGTCTTTCCCCATGAGAGTTAGCGTGGAAATATTGATTGACAGTAGTTGCACAAACACTTGTAAGTAAAATAGAAAATGCGCAGTAGACTACTCCAGTAGGCCAGGCTAAGGCACTGTAGCGTATGGCCTTGTCAGTTGGATACAGTAACCTGTTGCAAGCTTTAGTGTTCACTTCAGCTGTACTGTACCTTAGGACACAGAGAGGCAGAGAGATCAAGAAAGAAGAAGTGGGGGAAGAGAGAAAATTGGATGTACATAGCAATGAAGGGAGAAAGAAAAGGAGATAGGTTGAGATGGATGAGGCGAGGAAGAAAGATAAGCAGGGTAAAGCAAAATACAGATGAAGATCGAGAGGGAGAGCGATGTGCTTTCGAGAGAGAGACGAGAGATATAGGGAAGGTGATGAAGAGTGGGACAATGGAGTAAGAGAGGAGAAGATATAAAGAGAGAAGAAGAGGGCTTAAGATGGAGAGGGTTATGACGAGCAGAGGAGCGAGAGGGTGGCGAGAGAGAGTAGAAAGAAAGAGGTAGAGAGTGAGAGAGATAGACGGAGGTAGAGAGAGACTGAGAGGGATAGAGAGATATAGAGTGCATTCGGAAAGTATTTAAACCCATTCACTTTTTCCACATTTTATTATGTTACAAACTTATTTTAAAATGGATTAAACCGTTTTTTAAAATCATCAATACCCCAGAATGACAAAGCAAAAGCAGTTACTTAAAAAAAAAACAGAAATATTAAATAAATATTCAGACCCCTTACTCGGGACCTTTTGGCAGCAATTACAGACTCAAGTCTTCTTGGGTATGATGCTACAAGCTTGGCACACCTGTATTTAGGGAGTTTCTCCAATTATTCTCTGTATATCCTCTCAAGCTCTGTCAGGTTTGATTGGGGAGTCAATGTACAGCTATTTTTAGGTCTCTCCAGAGATGTTTGATTGGGTTCAAGTCCGGGCTCTGACTGGGCCACTCAAGGACATTTATTAATTTTACCTTTATTTAACTAGGCAAGTCAGTTAAGAACAAATTCTTATTTACAATGACGGCCTACCGGGGAACAGTGGGTTAACTGCCTTGTTCAGGGGCAGAACGACATATTTTTACCTTGTCAGCTCAGGGATTCGTTTCAGCAACCTTTCGGTTACTGGCCCAACGTTCTAACCACTAGGCTACCTGCCGACATTCAGAGACTTGTCCCGTAACCACTCCTCTGCTGTCTTGGCTGGGTTGCTTAGGGTCGTTGTCCTGTTGGAAGGTGAACCTTTGCCCCAGTCTGAGGTACTGAGCACTCTGGAGCTGGTTTTTACCAAGGATATCTCTGTACTTTGCTCCGTTCATCTTTCCCTCAATTGTAACTAGTCTCCCAGTCCCTGACGATGAAAAACATCCCCACAGCATGATCCTGTCACCACCACCCTTCACCGTAGGGATGGTATTGAACAGGTGATGAGCGGTGCCTGTTTTCCTCCAGATGTGACGCTTGGCATTCAGGCCATACAATCTTGTTTCTCATGGTCTGAGAGTCCTCCCCAAGCGGGCTATCATGTGCCTTTTACTGAGGAGTGGCTTCTGTCTGGCCATTCTACAATAAAGGCCTGATTGCTGGAGTGAGTTGTCCTTCTGGAAGTTTCTCCCATCTCCACATAGGAACTCTGGAGCTCTGTCAGAGTGAACATCGGGTTCTGAGTAACCTCCCTGACCAAGGCCCTTCTCCCCCGATTTCTCAGTTTAGCCAGGCAGCCAGCTCTAGGAAAAGTCTTAGTGGTTCCAAACTTCTTCCATTTAAGAATGATGGAGGCCACTGTGTTCTTGGGAACCTTCAATGCTGAAGAAACATTTTGGTATCCTTCCCCAGATCTGTGCTTCGACACAATCCTGTCTCGGAGCACTACGGACAATTCCTTCGACCTCATGGCTTGGTTTTTGCTTTTACATACACTGTAGGACCTTATATAGACAGGTGTGTGCCTTTCCAAATCATGTCCAATCAATTGAATTTACCGCTGGTTGACTCCAATCAAGTTGTCGAAACATCTCAAGGATGATCAATGGAAACAGGATGCACATGAGTTCAATTTCGAGTCTCATAGCAAAGGGTCTGAACACTTAACTAAATAAGGTGTTTCTGTTTTTTATTTGTAATACATTTGAAAAAACATCTAAAAACCTTTTCGTTTGTCATTATGGGGTATCGTGTGTAGATTGATGAAGGGGAAAAAACAGTGTAATCCTTTTTAGAATAAGGTTGTAAACATATAAAAATTTGTCTGAATACTTTCCAAATGCACTGTATAGAGGTAGAGAGAGAGAGGTGTGTGTATATATAGAGAGAGAGTGAGAGATGGATCGAGAAAGAGAGGTACAGAGAGAGTGAGATGGAGGGTGTTACAGAGAGAGCGATGTAAAGTGAGAGAGAGAGAGAGAGAGAGGGCGAGAGAGAGAGGTAGAGAGTGGTGGCACAGCTGAGGTTGACACTAATGAGCAGCAGTAGTCTTTGTGATGGGACCTGACAGTGGAGAAGAAAGCATAATCCCCCGACACGACGCTCCACAACACTAATTGGGGGAGCGAGAGCCCGCAACATGTGTGTGTGTGTGTGTGTGTGCGTGCATGCATGCTTGCTTGCGAGAGAGAGAGAGAGAAAGCATGTGAGAGTGTGTGCGCGTGCATGCGTATGTGTGAGCGAGAGAGCATGTGAGATTGTGTGTAAGTGCATGTGTTTACTCACTGTGTATGCACAGTATGTGTGTCAGTATGACCTGTGTGTGATGTGTATATGTTTGTGTGTGTGTGTTGTAGGGAGAGTATATTTTGTGTATGTGTGCATAATGTATAAGTAAATGCTTGCTTGTTTTTCTGTGCAGAAAACCTTTGAGTAGGCTACAGTGACCATGTGGTAGCTATAGTCATCAAGATCACAGTGTATTGAACACGTTTTCACACTGTCTTAGAGTAGGAGTGCTGAACTAAGATAAGGTTAGCCTTTTAGATCATAATCACAGTTAGGCCTACGTAACTGTTAGGCCTACGTAACTGTTAGGCCTACGTAACTGTTAGGCCTACGTAAAGCTGTCCTGACGGCGGAGCTTTCTTTTCACCACCATGGAGGGAATCTGGACATCAGCTGAGCCTCATCTGGCTGCGAAAAAGTTAATTCAGCCTAATTCACTGCCTTTTTAAAAACCATAGCTGATATGGCTGACTTGCTTAAATAAATATGGTATCTACTGACTCCTTGTGAATTTGTGTAACTCAATAAAAAACGCATTCTCCTTCAATAATAACAAATGTCGACATGAGTTTTGACTTTTAAACCATGCACACACATTATAATATTTATGTTCAGTAGATAATGTTTGTTCTTATATCATTAACACTAAGCTCTATGTATAAGCAAGTGCAAGCAAACGAGCTGCGATGAGGTTGGCCTTCGTTCAGCACTTTCAAGATGGACATGACAGACTACTGCAATGCTCTACTTTCCGGCTACCCGGATAAAGCACTAAATAAACTTCAGTTAGTGCTAAATACGGCTGCTAGAATCCTGACTAGAACCAAAAAATGTGATCATATTATTCTAGTGTTAGCCTCCCTACACTGGCTTCCTGTCAAGGCAAGGGCTGATTTCAAGGTTTTACTGCTAACCTACAAAGCAGTACATGGGCTTGCTCCTACCTATCTCTCTGATTTGGTCCTGCTGTACATACCTACACGTACGCTACGGTCACAAGACGCAGGCCTCCTAATTGTCCTTAGAATTTCTAAGCAAACAGCTGGAGGCAGGGCTTTCTCCTATAGAGCTCAATTTTTATGGAATGGTCTGCCTACCCATGTGAGAGACGCAAACTCGGTCTCAACCTTTAAGTCTTTACTGAAGACTCATCTCTTCAGTGGGTCATATGATTGAGTGTAGTCTGGCCCAGGAGTGTGAAGGTGATCGGAAAGGCTCTGGAGCAACGAACCGCCCTTGCTGTCTCTGCCTGGCCGGTTCCCCTCTTTCCACTGGGATTCTCTGCCTCTAACCCTATTACAGGGGCTGAGTCACTGGCTTACTAGGGCTCTTTCATACCGTCCCTAGGAGGGGTGCGTCACTTGAGTGGGTTGAGTCACTGATGTGATCTTCCTGTCTGGGTTGGCACCCTCCCTTGGGTTGTGTCGAGGCGGAGATCTTTGTGGGCTATACTCGGCCTTGTCTCAGGATGGTAAGTTGGTGGTTGAAGATAGCCCTCTAGTGGTGTGGGGGCTGTGCTTTGGCAAAGTGGGTGGGGTTATATCCTTCCTGTTTGGCCCTGTCCGGGGGTGTCATCGGATGGGGCCACAGTGTTTCCTGACCCCTCCTGTCTCAGCCTCCAGTATTTATGCTGCAGTAGTTTGTGTCGGGCGGCTAGGGTCAGTTTGTTATATCTGGAGTACTTCTCCTGTCCTGTGTGAATTTAAGTATGCTCTCTCTAATTCTCTCTTTCTTTCTCTCTCTCGGAGGACCTGAGCCCTAGGACCATGCCTCAGGACTACCCGGCATGATGACTCCTTGCTGTCCCCAGTCCACATGGCCGTGCTGCTGCTCCAGTTTCAACTGTTCTGCCTGTGATTATTATTATTTGACCATGCTGGTCATTTATGAACATTTTGGCCATGTTCTGTTATAATCTCCACCCGGCACAGCCAGAAGAGGACTGGCCACCCCACATATCCTGGTTCATCTCTAGGTTTCTTCCTAGGTTTTGGCCTAGGAAGAAACCTAGGTTCCTAGGTTTTGGCCTTTCTTTTCCTAGCCACCATGCTTCTACACCTGCATTGCTTGCTGTTTGGGGTTTTAGGCTGGGTTTCTGTACTGCACTTTGAGATATCAGCTGATGTACGAAGGGCTATATAAATACATTTGATTTGATTTGACAGAAATTCTGATAGGTATCAGTTTAGATAAATTCAGCAAGATGTTGAGGCGTTAACTTGAATCTTCTTTAAATCACAAGAGAGAGGGAGAGAGAAACGCAGTTAGCCTACCATTTTGAAGTATTTTATTAGACCTATGTGGTCTAAAAATTGTAGGAAAATACAATCACGAGGATCCACTTTTATAGACAATAAGCCTATACCGAAGCACAGACAGTGCATTGCGCAAACAACCCTTGCAATATCAACTGGAATTACAGAATTCAGAACATGGGTCATTTTTACAGTATTCTCCCTGTACACCAAGTCAGAAATGTAGGATAAATAACGGGGGCTTATAAGCAGACAATGAAAGCTTTCACATTATTCAATGACGACATTTCTCTAAAACTGGCTATAGGTGGCTATAGGCTACATGTGCACCACCATAGGGGGAGAGGGACCAAATTCTTTGGGTGAGACACATGGGCTACTAACAGCTTACTACACAACATGAACGTAGTATTATTTTCTTAGCTACAGTATACAGTACATATCCCTGGTATGTTACATCACCAGCATACAATACATAGACCTATTTTTGGACTCACAGTTGTTGTGCTGTGCCCACTTGAACAGCGGTCCTTCTTGTGGGCAAACATTGTCATCAAACTTTGCCATCAAAGTCTGGCATTCTCTGGATTTGTGGTGCTTTCAAAACAACTGGGAACTTAGAAAAAATGTAGGTTGAATCATGACTTCATTGATCTTCAGGTCAGAAAGTCGGTGCTCTAGAAAGAAACCTGAGTTCCTGACTTGGAATTCTGAGTTGGATGACCGTTCAAAACGTATTTTCCCAGTTGGAGCTTGTTTATTTTCCCAGTTGTCTTGAATTCACCGAAGTCAGAGATTTCCGAGTTCCCAGTTGTTTTGAACCCGGCTGAAGTCATGCTGGATAGACAGCATGGCCAATGTATTCAACCTTTTCTGGCCCATGGTGTTGCGTGTGAATGTTTATGCTTTTAAGCTTGGAAAATAAACCCTTTCAGACAGATGTTTTAAATCCTTAAACCCAGACTTGTACCGCACACCCTCTCCACCGAATTGCAAGCAGGGGAAGCAAAATAGTGATTACTTTGCATCGCAGTTAGTCACTGATTCCTTCCAAAACCACTCGTTGTTGAATTTGAGATTTCTAACTTGTTGCGTAACATTTATGTTCAATGGCCGAGCACCAATACGCTTTATCTATAGTTTCTCTTTATATGACAAGGTTTGAAAAGGATTTGCCAGCAGATTGTCAACACGAATCATGATGATGACTGCTTGTCTAGCTAGCTAGCTTGTGTAAGAGGATTCTAAGATAATACACAATGCAGAGGACAAAAGGTCAAGAGGGAATTAATGATCAGTGGGTCAGAGACATGGGAGGAAATTGCCTATACATTGTGCCTGAAACAGGATACTTGTTATTTGGCCATTTGCCCAGTCCAATCAAATCTGCGGTAGATATGACGTGATTTGACGTAATTTTATCTGTGGCCAATGACCTTGAGCCTTCGTGGACAGGCACTTCTAATATAAATCTATGGCAGCACCCAAGGGGGCTTGAACTGACTACCTCTCCCTGAAGACTCTGCGGTGATGTAATGTCCCCGTGAGTGACAGAACCCTGAGCCAATCACGGGGCGCAACTAAAGAAAATGACCAACTCTTGCCCTCTGTGCTTTCGCTGGCTGCAACGCCTGCATTTTGGAGCTGCCTTATTGAAGAGACCATCTTTGTATGCGGCTTTATTAACTCAAGGATTTTATACATGTTTTAGTTTTTTTTTGCCCCACCTGCCCTGAATGACGTGTCACCACTGGTGTTGATAGACTAAAGGTGCGAGTACTTGCACAGGCACTGACGTGACAGAAGCTTTATTCATCTAAGTCCTTGTATGCAGCTATACTATAGCACAATGAAGCCAATGTAGCATTCGATGTTGCTACTCCATTTAACCACTGGATATCTCCTCTCCACTCATTTCTTTAGTGTGTGATAAATCCCTCCGCAAAGATCCCCCTCCCCAACAGACACATGCATGCACGTACGTACATATACGGCCACATGCACACCCACATGCACATACATACATGCAAACATGCACCCTGCACGCATGCGCTCACACATACGCGCCCGCCTGCATGAACACACACACACACAAATCAACACACTCCCCACGGTGCAGTTTCCATCTTTGACTCCGAATCAATCATTTTTAATTTATCAGAGGGGATTTGTGTCATGTAGGCTGATGCCAGCATCAGTAAGAGGAAGGCGGCACAACAACAGTGAAAAATCCAGTGCAAATCCCTGCTCTGATGCGATTACAACACACAACCAAATCAGAGCTGACTTGAATAGACACAGAACACAAAATCATATTAGGGGAAATTCGATGTGCATGGCATTACATTTCTCTCAATCTCTCTCTCCCTCCCTCCCACACATTCATTCTATATCTGTCTGTCCCTCTCTCCCTTTTTGCCTTTTTTTTGTGTTTAGTTACCTGAAAACTATTTCCTATGATTCATCTAGTTTCCTTCCTTCCCTCTCTCTCTCTCTCTCTCTCTCTCTCTCTCTCTCTCTCTCTCTCTCTATTTTTCTCTCTCCTCCCCCCTTCTCCCCCCTCTTCAAGTCTCTCCGTGGAGTCACCCGTTTAGATTCCCCTGGGTTGACGCCTGTTACCCCTCAATGTTACAGGTAACCCTGAAAACAGCTCACACCAGTCATCGGCCAGATAGCGGGAGGGAGAGGACAAATAAAGAGAGGGATAAAGGAAGAGATGGAGGGAGAGATAGATAGATATAGAAAAAGCCAAAAAAATGGATGGAGAGAAAGAGAGGGATTATGATGTCAGAGACAGTGGCTCTTATCTTGCCATTATCTCAAGCATCCTCACATTACCATAATAATGGCTTTTAACCAAATGTAGCTGGAGCTCTCCAACCTAGGCAGGTTCATGCCGAGTTATCAGTGCTCAGCACTCACATTGAAGCAGATAAAAAAAGGTTGAACAGATCAGACAGTGTGTAAGGTGTGTGTGTGTGCATGTTATAATCGGGTGTTTGTTGGTCTTACAGGGGGAGGGTTTGGTGTAACTAGGGTAGAGGGTGTGTGTATATGTATGTGAAATAAGGGTTATGGCATTGGTTATTATGATGCATGTGATGAGGGTGAAGAGGAGAGTTGCGTATGCCAAGGCAAATATGTGTGGGTGTGTGGGTGAGAGGGTATGTGAAGGTAAGAGAGCTCAATGAATGAGCGCAACGAGGCACTGGTTCAGTGTTTATGTGTGTGTGTGTGTGTGTGTGTGTGTGTGAGTCAGTGCTCGAAGTCTGGCCAGGTGCTCTGCGTGTGTTTCCCCCATCCAGATGGCCTCTCTGCAGGGATGGGCCGGGGTGCGGGGTCTCCTCCTGCCCTTCCCTTTAGAAGGTCGACTTGACCGACTGCACCACCCAGGACTACCGGGCTGCCAGACCACAACCAAGAGAGAGCGAGAGAGAGACAATGAGAGAGAGTGAAAGAGAGCGCGAGAGAGGGAGAGCGAGAGAGAGAGAGATGGAGGGAGAGCGAGAGAGAGACAATGAGAGAGTGAAAGAGAGACAGAGCGAGAGAGAGAGAGAGAGATGGAGGGTGAGCGAGAGGGCCGGATGGATGGAGAACTGCACAAAACAGAAAAGCTTTCTCATTCACGTAAACAACAGATAAACATTCACAAATATTGACATAAACGTTTTACACATGCACTCCCTCACATCTCTCCAGTCCTTGTAACGTACACACACAATTACACAAACGTACACTCTCTCTCTCAATTCAAAGGGCTTTATTGGCATGGGAACCATATGTTTACATTTCCAGAGCAAGTGAAATAGATAATAAACAAAAGTTAAATTAACAGTCAGAAATGAACAGTAAACATTACACTCACAGAAGTTTCAAAGGAATAGAGACATTTCAAATGTCATATTATGCCTATGTACAGTGTTGTAACAATGTGCAAATACCCTCTCTTTCTCTTTCTTCCTCTCTCTCTCTCTCTCTATCTTTCTTCCTCTCACTCTCTCTCTCTCTCTCTCTCTGTCTTGCTCTCTCACTCTCGCTCACTCACTCTGTGAATGGGGTAGGAGGGTGAGGTAGGTGCCAGGTGGATGTGGAGACCCACAGATGGCTAGGGTGGTTCCCTCTCTGTGAGGTCTGGACCGGAGCCTACTCCCAGATAACCGGGCCTCCCTCCTCATGTTGGACACACTGTGCTATCTCTGAGGTGAGCTCCATCAGAACTGGACTCAGAGACTCCATAACGAAGACTGCAAAGCTGCTGGACATGATTCTGTCATCCAAATTCTCCCAGAAAAATCTCTCTGAAATGCTAATGGTAGTTGTAAAATAGTAAAAATATAAGTATGAACTGGGTTCCATACTTAAAGCTAAGGGGACAGTACTATCCCCGAATGATTCCTCACTACAAGTCCCATGGTGGAAATACCGGAAACAAAACAACAACAAAAAAGGTACTCTTCACGCAAAACAACAATAACTCAAACGTAACAGCGTGGACCCAGACAAAAGCTTTAAAGTAACAACCCAACACTCCACAGGACACGTTTAAACTCAATTCTAATCACATTCAAATAACTTTATTGTACCCGTGAGGGAATTTCTTGTGTGGAATGGTACAAAGAGTGCTGCGTACCAAGACACAGGCTATAGTGTCATAGCTACATAACATGTATAAAAAATAAAAAAAACTTGACAGCCCAGGGAGTTAGGTTAATAGTGTCATAGTAACAGCAGCACATTGGTAAACCCACAGCCTGATGATGACAGATCCTGTCACCTCTCATGATCTACAGAACTGAGCACCCCCCCCCCCCCCCCCCCATCCCAACCTAATGAATTAATCACTGTGAGCGCCTGAGTGTTTTCGGGGGGGTGAGGGGGTCAGAGTGTGGGTTAGGAGAGTGGGTGGAGGGGGGGGGGGGGGGGGGGGGGCAGTGTGTGTGTGTTAGGGGGGTGGGTGTCAGAGTGTGTGTTAGGGTGGGTTAATGTGAAGTGACAGGGGCTGCGGCGGTGATGTACTCATCTCTCCAGGCTTGCCGTATATCCCTCCTTCCCCTCTCCTCCTTCCTACCCTCCAACCCCCCGTCACTCTTCCAACTTGACATTTCTATCTTTGTAGTGTGCTCTACTCACTCAGTCAACCAACCCCTTTGCTCTTAGCTCAATACACACACACACACACACACACACACACACAGGCCACAGAGTCCAGGAGTGTAATATATGCTAAGAGCTGTGTGCAAAATTGTCGGACAAATACGAATGTATAAAGATTCTAAAATATATTTTGTCACAAACACCGGATACCTAGTGGGACCATCTTCAGCCAGAGCGCTGTCTCACACTGTGTGTGTGTGTGTGTTTCAACTTTTTGTAAAAGCATAAACAGTCTGGGCTGTGTGAGCAGAGATGGCTTGTTAAGCGCAGGCAGGTTGTGTTGTGAGAGGAGCGCTAGTTTGAAGTGCCAGGAATACGGGCGGTACATGAAGAGATGGGGAGGTGTGTGTGTGCGTGTGTATGTGTGTGTGTGTCTGTGGTGTTTGTCTGCATGTGTGTGGGTGGGTCTGTTTGTATGTCTGTGTAGTTCATGTTTATTATACCTGCCTTGGAGCTCTCACACTGGGCCCAGAGTCCTACCTATCTAGCAATGGAACACACAGAGTACTGGAATTTTCTTAGTAACTATTCTCTATTGCTGTGAGGCCAAGCCCTGTTAAGTTTAATGCGTGTACATTTGCACATCCATGTGCATGCAGGCATGTGTTTGCCAGTGAACGTGTATGTCTGTGGTGTGTGTGTGGGTGTGTCCGTGTGTGTTTGTGCCCATGCGTCTCATGTCGACTTGTGGAAATGTCCGACCTTTGACCTTTAGGTTTTGACCCCCAGGCAATCAGTTAGGCCACATGTCACTTACTGCTTCTTGCGCAGAACAAGTATTGTAGGAAATACACACACCAACCATCTGTATCACTCAACCTTTCCAGTGAAACAGGCAAAATATTCAGTCCTCCTCATGTTTGTGTGCGTTTTTGTGTATGTATGTATGTATGTATGTATGTGTGTGTCAGTGGAGGCTGGTGGGGAGAGTTATAGGAGGATGGGCTTATTGTAATGGCTGGAATTAAATAAATGGCACGGTATCAAACTGTATCAAACCACATGTTTGACTCCGTTACATTGATTCCATTCCAGCCAATACAATGAGCCCATCCTCCTATAACACTTCCCTCCAGCCTCCACTGACACACACATACATACATACATACACAAAAACGCACACAAACATGAGGAGGACTGAATATTTTGCCTGTTTCACTGGAAAGGTTGAGTGATACAGATGGTTGGTGTGTGTGTTTCCTACAATACTTGTTCTGCGCAAGAAGCAGTAAGTGACATGTGGCCTAACTGATTGCCTGGGGGTCAAAACCTAAAGGTCAAAGGTCGGACATTTCCACAAGTCGACATGAGACGCATGGGCACAAACACACACGGACACACCCACACACACACCACAGACATATGTGTGTGTGTGTGTGTGTGTGTGTGTGTGTGTGTGTGTGTGTGTGTGTGTGTGTGTGTGTGTGTGTGTGTGCGTGAGGCACAGTTGTGACAGCTTCATTACCTGTCACACTCCTCTCTGCTCAATTGAGATATCTTCATTAGAGGACGATGAGAAGACCACAGAGAAATAAACTGAAGCTAATCTCACAGCCTCTTATCACACATCACACTGCTGTAACACACACACACACCACACACCACACACACACACACACACACACACACACACACACACACACACCTTAGCCTCTGAGGTTATGGGGGATGTGACTGAGCGGTTGAGAGGGTTCTTCCATGTTGTAAATGGGACAGCTCGTGACGATTCCACTAATCCTGCAGATTCCCACTCGTCTTTCCCCGTTTCTCCCAGTCCCTTTGTAGATGAAAGGGTTCCACTCTTTCTTTCAATGGCCTTCAGCCATCTGAATTAAACATAGATTTTTATCGGGAAGTTTAGTAGCGCTATCGTAACGACGCGCTAGCGCCTAGAAACGGGAACGCGTGGCTCTCGATTGCCAACAGCTGCCTCAGTCAGGGAGAGTAGTGGACAGAGGGAGAGAGGAGAGAGGGAAGATACATGAAGATAAAGGGATGAAGAGAGGGGATAGGGAAAAAGAGAGTGTGTGAGAGACAAAGTCAGGGAGATGAGGGATGAAGAGAGAGGAAGGAAGGAGGAATGGAGAGGGCCAAGGAGGGATGCAAAGCACAAAAGAGGGATGGGAATAAAGAAAAATGATTTCAGAGGAGAAGAGGAAAGGACTCTTTCCATTGAACAAGACAGAGTCCACATGTGGAAGTAAAAGGAAGTGTTTTGAAGTGGGATGTTTGAAACCTCCTCTGTTCCCTCTTCCTCTGCTCCTGCGTTCCTCTCTTCCTTCCATCTTCTCATCCTCCCTTCCTCCGTCAACAGAGGCACATCACAGATAATCACCGGAGTTTTTGTATGTGTGACAGAGCAGAGCAGATATCCTCAACTGAACTGTACCGGAGCTGCCATGCTACATTAGCTCGATATAGGTCATGTGAAACTGACACACAACTGTATCCCACATTTATGGGGTTTTGATTGAGGTTCAAGCCTGATTTTGCTGATAGCTGCTCTATTGAGGTTGCTACCATGTTGTTTCACGTCGTGTTGCTACCATGTTGTTGTCATGTTGTGTTGCTACCATGTTGTTGTCACGTTGTGTTGCTACCATGTTGTTGTCACGTTGTGTTGCTACCATGTTGTTGTC
Organism: Oncorhynchus clarkii lewisi; assembly: GCF_045791955.1. NCBI lineage: Eukaryota > Metazoa > Chordata > Actinopteri > Salmoniformes > Salmonidae > Oncorhynchus > Oncorhynchus clarkii. The sequence continues at coordinate 4,329,015 of NC_092160.1, read as the reverse complement.
ACGCTGTGTTGCTACCATGTTGTTGTCACGTTGTGTTGCTACCATGTTGTTGTCATGTTGGGAGAATTTGCACAATTGGTGGCTGACTAAATACTTTTTTGCCCCACTGTATATATATATAATTGAGGAAAGTTTTATTTGTAATGACTGGGTTGTCTCACCTACCTTAGTTGAATGCATTGACTGTAAGACGCTCTGGATAAGAGCATCTGTTAAATTACCAGAATCTACATGTAAATGTATGAAGATCTGAGGGAAGAAACAGTAAATATACCTGGAAGCATATTGAATTATGTACAGTTCATAATAGTCTTACTTATGACCTTTGAACCCTAAGAGCACCCTTTGTTCTAACACAGACTGAGTACTTATGACCTCTGGTTAGTACATACATTTTCGTCCTCTCTCGCTCTCTCCGTTCCTCTTCCTCTTTTCTCCCTCCCACTGTGGTTTGTTGTTCCCCACCCGGAGGACATGAGGAGATGAAAGAGAGTTGGTCACGGGGGAGAACCAGTGTGGATGGGTAGACCTAGCATCCTTCTGCACTCCTCCCCACATCGGGACACCGTTCCCGGGATGGGCCCTCTCGAGAGTGGTGCTACAAAAATGGGGGTCCTCTGGTTCACCCTTGTCCCTCGGTGCAGCACATACAGTACAACCCTCAGGAGGATCCTGGTCCCAGCGGGACTCATGTGTACTTACTTTCTGATTCACTCTATTGGGATGGTTGATATGGGTGTAAGCCTACAAAGTCTGATATTATTTTTCACTGTTAAAGAAGGTACGGAGAGAGTCTGACTAAGTGTAGAAAGTAGAGTTTTGAGTTGAGTGAGTAACCTCCCCTTCTAATGTAAAACAAACATTGTCCTGAATATAAGCCATCGACTTAGTAAATGCCATTGGTGTTCCCCCTAGAGTCTATTGACACGCCCGTGTGTCAATCCGATCGACATAATACAAAAATCCCAAGCAAAATCCGTCAATTGAACCTTTTACTGCGGTGGGCTAAACCAGGGTCACACAGAGTGTTTCTTGTCTTAAAGAAATCTACTTTGAAACAAACATATACACCTCACACACATGGTTATGGGTGTAAAACAAAGAACACCTGTACCATGTCAGACATTGAAATGTATTACATTTTTGAGTTTGCATCCTAATATTACACTTCATATACATCTCAGAAGACTGAAATATAACAAAACAGTTTGACATAGAAACACCGGATTTCTGGCAACAAGATAAAATCAAAGTTTATTAATTATGAAATTATGAAAAATATTAACAACATTCCACCCATGAGGCAACTAGGGGCGATTTGGCAATTTGGCTGCAGGAAAGGTCTACACTAGAGAGTATCTGTTTTTTTGCATGGGCTGGGTCTCAATTCACCGCTTCCGCCTATGTTGACCTTCCGCATCTGTGGTGGAAGGTCGGCAGAGCTACAGCTTGCCAGACCAGGAAAACATCTGTAGCGTCAGAAAGTATTCACACCCCTTGACTTTTTCCACATTTTGGCGAGAAAAAACTGTTACTTCTTGAGTCAATAAGTATTTAACACCTTTGCTATGGCAAGCCGAAATAAGTTCAGGAGTAAACATTTGCTTAACAAGTCACATAATAAATTGCATGGAATCACTCGGTGTGCAATAAGTAAGGGATTATCAACGAGGAGGTCCTACGTTCTATGGAAAATAATGAAGGACGCGGAAGGGTGTGTTCCACGACTCGTCAGCCGAGTTGCATTATTTTCCAGAGAACACATCGAGCTCAGAGTTGATTATCCCTTTTATACCGGGGCTATAATTTTACACATTTGCCACTAGAATTGTGTTCAATTTTGTCGGTAGAAATGGGTTCAACATCCACTGAGGTACATGGCAACATTGGTTGCCGTGGTAACCAAACAAACAGACTTGCTCGTTTATCTCACCAAACCGTCAGTCCTAGCTATTATGAAAATCGAAATTCTACAATACCAATACTGTTTTCAATTCGACTTTTGCGTTCAAAAGCAGCTCAAAGAAAACATGTACACATTAGCTATATCCATTGAAATAGAACCCGCAAATATACCATGCATTATAGGGAAAACTACACGCTCTACAATGCCCTTCAAGCCAATCAGAAAGGAGTATTCAACAATGCCTTGGTATAATAGTGTTTAACATGATTTTTGAATGACTACCTTGTCTCTGTACCCCACACAAACAATTATCTGTAAGGTCCCTCAGTCAACCAGTGAATTTCAAACACAGATTTAAACACAAAGACCAGGGAGATTTTCCAATGCCTTGCAGAGAAGGCCTGGAACAAAAAAAAGTTGAATAAGTCAAGGGGTATAAATACTTTCAGAAGGCTCTGTAATATTACCCCCGCTTATGGAAAGGGGAGACTCTCACGAACACATATTTCCTGAGCGTTCTTATATCTTGTAGATATAGGACAGACAATTCAAAACGTTATTCCTTATGATGAAGTTTTGGACTGTCTGTTTGCCAGTAATGAATGTGTTGTTCAATGTGTTTCTAAGGGCTATCGCAATAAAGGCCAAACAAAATATATTTTTGTTGTTAAAAAACTGTTGTTGTTTTTTACCTACAGGGGTCCTAAAATTCTAAATCAAATAATCATACCAAATATATTTTTTCTATCTTAAAACAATTCCATTTGTTAGCTCAGTTTTTTTTAAATGAATACGAGGGCGTCAGCATGAAATATCTTTTATTTTTTTATACACTTTTATTCATTTTATGTCAATATGTATTTGTCGTCAATGTTTTGCCGTCAAACTGTTGGCAGTTGTGAAAAAAGGTATGTAGTTAGACGAGTTGCAGAAGTAACTGAAAATGATGAAATTCTTGATTAATGCCTTAATTTTCCTTAATTAGGCAATTTTCTCTTGAACCATATGGTCTATCTACAAGAAACTCATGGACAATATGGACTATTTTATTAATATGAGGGTTTCAGTATGACATATTATTTATATATTGGTAAATATGGACACAGATATAAAAATGAATACTATTTATTAATAATTACCAAAGTTACGATAGATTGTCTTAAATGTTTTGTTAATTACTGAAGTTACTGAAGATTCCGGTAACTTTGGTAAATTACCGGCAGCTTTGCAACCTTACTCCCTACCCCCTCCACACCCCCTCTCTCCGCAGAGAACACCAATAGACTATGAATATATAGACACACAGCCTCATCTAGGTCAAAATGAGCACCTCTCTCTCTTTCATTTTCTGTCTCCTTCTCTCTCTCTCTCTCTCTCTCTCTCTCTCTCTCTCTCTCTCTCTCTCTCTCTCTCTCTCTCTCTCTCTCTCTCTCTCTCCGCAGCGAGGTTTAAATAATTAAACCTGCACTTCCTCTCCTCTATTTTCATGCATTTCCTCTCTGTCTCTCCCCCTCTCTCTCTCTTTCTCTTCCCCTCTGTCTCTCCCCTTTGTCTCCCTCTCTTTGTCTCTATCTTTCTCCACTTGTCTCTCTCTTACTCTGCCTCTGTTTCTATGCATCCCTTCCTCTCGGTGCTGTGTCTCGCACTTAGGTTGAAGTGTTATAAGTGAAGTGAGTCATTTAGAAGAGAAAAAAGGCTGAGATTAAGGGGAGTTGAGTTGAGTAGGGAACTCAGCTCCTTATATAAGCTGTCACTGTGTGTTATTGACAGAGAGACAGAGAGAAGGAGAGACGGAGGGAGACAGAGAGGGAGAGAGAGACAGGAATGGTGAGGATGGAGAGGTGACGATGGAGAGAGAAATAGAGAGAGAGAGGTGTGTAAGATACTGTCATATTACATGTACTAGCATGTCTGCCTTTTCTTTTTGCTATCATCAGACAATGTTAGATGCCATACTGCATTGCTGTTGAATCTTTTGTAACTTTGTGTATAACTGTCATGTTTGAGGACACAGAGACATGCCCAGCAGGGTCTTCCTATCCTGTGAATCCTAAACTCTTTCTCAACTCTGCCTGCAGTGTTAGCATACTGTACCAGCCAGTAGTTAGAGGGCCTAAGGGTTCAACATTCTAGGGAAGGACTTGCATTTAAATAGCACATTTCAGTAGGCCTCTGAGCATGTTGAATAGGTAACCCTTTCATATCCATCTCTCGCCTGGGTACTACTTCTCCCTTTTGAACATTAACACAACCCTAGGGTTGGACATGTTGGCCATGGAGCTAAGGTTAGGGTTACGGTTGTAGTTGAGGCTAGGGTTAGGGTTGAACTGGGATGTGGACGGAAAGCTTCGTTTAGGGTTAAACCAGAGATAGTATTACCCAGTAACGGGGACTCTATGTCAGACCCCATTACTAATCAAACTCCAAGTGGTTGTTAAAAGTTGGCCTTGCAATTTATATATCTCTGAATCTTTCTGTTTACGGTATGTTTCTCTTTCTCTTCCTGTCTCTTTATTTTCTGCCCTCTTGCTCCTTCTCTTCATCTTTCTTTGTCTCCCTCTTTTCCCTTCCTCTATATTTCTCTCCGTACACCCATGCCTCTCTTCCCCCAGGTGCAGTATTTGCATAATGGTATCTAGTGACGGTGATGTATTAAGGATGGGAGGCGCACTTCTCGCTATGGAAAAGCAACATGCCACGGTGCTGCACATTATTGGAGCTAAACACATTAAATGTAATTTGTGCGAGCCGCGGCGTATGGTCATTATCAGTTAAACTATTCTGTAGGGAAGAGAGAGGGGGAGGGGAGAGAGAGTGAGTCAGAGAGAGAGAAAGAGAAGAATACGGAATGAGATGGAGGGAGAGAGAGCGAGCGAAAGAATGGACAGCTGTATTCCATTTACAGTAAGTTGTTCCGTTGCTTATGTTTCTGAGAGGAGAGAGAAGTGAACAGTGGTTTAAAGTACTTAAGTAAAAATACTTTAAAGTACTAATGAAGTAGCTTTGGGGGGTATCTGTACTTTACTATTTATATTTTTGACAACTTCACTACATTCCAAAATAAAATAATATACTTTTTTACTCCATACATTTTTCCAGACACCCAAAAGTACTTTTAACATTTTGAATGCTTATCAAGACAGGAAAAAGATCAAATTCACTCACTTTTCAAGTGGTCATGAGACACGAAACTGAGCTCAGGTGCATCCTGTTTCCATTGGTCATCCTTGAGATGTTTCTACAACTTGATTAGAGTCCACCTGTGGTAAATTAAATTGATTGGACATGATTTTGAAAGGCACACACCTGTCTATATAAAGTCCCACAGTTGACAGTGCATGTCAGAGCAAAAACCCAGCCATGAGGTCAAAGGAATTGTCCGTAGAGTTCCAAGACAGGATTGTGTCGAAGCACATATCTGGAGAAGGGTACCAAAAAATGTCTGCAGCATTGAAGGTCCCCAAGAACACAGTGGCCTCCATAATTCATAATCGGAAATTGTTTGGAACCATCAAGACTCTTCCTAGAGCTGACCACCCATCCAAACTGAGCAATCGTTGGGGAAGGGCTTTGGTCAGGGAGGTGACCAAGAACCCGATGGTCACTCTGACAGAGGTCCAGAGTTTGTGTGTGGAGATAGGAGAACTTTCCAGAACGGCAACCATCTCTGCAGCACTCCACCAATCATGCCTTTATGGTAGAGTCGCCTCACGGAAGCCACTCCTCAGTGAAAGCATATGACAGCCTGCTTGGAGTTTGCCAAAAGGCACTTAAAGGACTCTCAGACCATGAGAAACAAGATTCTCTGGTCTGACTCATTGGCCTGAATGCCAAGTGTCACGTCGGGAGGAAACCTGGCACGGTGAAGCATGGTGGTGGCAGCATCACACTTTGAGGATGATTATCAGTGGCAGGGACTGGGAGACTAGTCAGGATCAAGGGAATGATGAACGGAGCAAAGTACAGAGAGATCCTTGATGAAAACCTGCTCCAGAGCACTCAGCACTTCAGAATGGGGTGAAGGTTCACCTTCCCAAAGGACAACTTCCCTAAGCACACAGCCAAGACAACGCAGGAGTGTCTTCGGGGGAAGTCTCTGAATGTCCTTGAGTGGCCCAGCCAGAACCCGGACTTGAACCTGATCTAACATCTCTGGAGATACCTGAAAATAGCTTTGCAGCGACACTCCCCATCCAACCTGACAGAGCTTGAGAGCATCTGCAGAGAAGAATGGGAGAAACTCCCCAAATACAGGTGTGCCGAGCTTGTATCATCGTACCCAAGAAAACTGTAGGCTGTAATTGCTGCCAAAGGTGCTTCAACAAAGTACTGAGTAAACAGTCTGAATACTTATGTAAATGTGATATTAAAGTTTTATTTTAAAGATATTTTTTTTAAATATATTTTTTAAAAAAAACTGTTTTCGATATGTCATTATGGCGTTATTGTGTGTGGATTGATGAGGGGAAAAAACAATTGAATCATTTTCAGAATAAGGCTGTAACATAACAAAATGTGTAAAAAGTGAAGGGGTCTGAATGCCTTCCGAATGCACTGTATTTATAACAAAATACTTTTACCCCAGTAGGATGTTACTGGGTGACTTTCACTTCTACTTGAATCATTTTCTATTAAGGTACAGTATCTTTACTTTTACAAAATTAAAAAAGATATATATTTTACCTTTATTTAACTAGGCAAGTCAGTTAAGAACAAATTCTTATTTTCAATGACGGCCTAGGAACAGTGGGTTAACTGCCTGTTCAGGGGCAGAACGACAGATTTGTACCTTGTCAGCTCGGGGATTTGAACTTGCAACCTTTCAGGTTACTAGTCCAACGCTGATTATTGCATAACTATTATACTTGAGTATGACAATAATCATGTATAACAGTCCTTTTTCCACCGCTGGAAGTGAAATGGCCTCTCTCATTCTCCTTAGTGTTCCCTCTCTCCCGCAATAAAATAATGTGATGTTTACAGTACAGATGTAGGATCTTAATTCAATGACTCTTTTGTTGCTGATAATGTTTCTGTTCAGCAGGAATTCCAAATGTGTAGTGTATTCGAGGGGGCCTAGGGGGCCTCCCGGGTGGCGCAGTGGTTAAGGGCGCTGTACTGCAGAGCCAGCTGTGCCACCAGAGACACAGTTCGCACCCAGGCTCTGTCGTAACCGGCCGCGTCCGTGGGGCGACGCAAAATTGGCCTAACTTCGTCCGGGTTAGGGAGGGTTTGGCCGGTAGGGAAATCCTTGTCTCATCGTACACCAGCGACTCCTGTGGCAGGCTGGGCGCAGTGCACGTTAACCACGGTGTTTCCTCCGACACATTGGTGCGGCTGGCTTCCGGGTTGGATGGCGCTGTGTTAAGAAGCAGTGCGGCTTGGTTGGACGCATGACTTTCATCCTTCATCTCTCCCGAGCCCGTGTAACGGATGTTAAATGGCTAGCTTAGTTAGCGGTGTGCGCTAAATAGTGTTTCAATCAGTGACGTCACTTGCTCTGAGACCTTGAAGTAGTTGTTCCCCTTGCTCTGTAACAGCCGCGGCTTTTGTGGAGCGATGGGTAACGATGCTTCGTGGGTGACTGTTGTTGATGTGTGCAGAAGGTCCCGCCCGGGTATGGGCGAGGGGACGGTCTAAATTTATACTGTTACACCCGTACGGTAGTTGTAGCGATGAGACAAGATAGTAGCTACTAACAATTGGATACCATGAAATTGGGGAGAAAAAGGGCAACAAAAAAAAAAAGTTGTACTTTCCACATTCCACTTTTCCACTTTCAAGCCGTCAGACTTGATTTGTCCTAATGAAAAACATAAAAAATGTACATACCACATACTAATGGACATTTCCTGTTACCGCAGGATTATTTTCCTGTTGTAGCAAACTTGCTCAAATTAAGATCTTACATCTGTAATTGACCAATCCAATATGCATGTTGTGGCATAAACTTTACACAATTGTATTACACTTTTACTGTTAGAGCCCATGTCTCTGGCATAGCTCCCTGGTCCTTGAATCTGGACCAAAAGCAAATCCTTTATAGTTTAACCACAGCCCCTTTATCTAATGTAGCGTAGCGAACACGTTGGATATGCAGAATTGTTTTCGCTCTGTCCACACTGACCCTTCCGGTACTTCTGGTCAGCATATTTTACAACCCTCTGCTTCTATCTCTTTCTGGTTCAGTGTGTGTGTGATTTTGTGAGAAAGAGAGAGAAAATAGTGTTTCTGTGTATCCATGTGTGTGTGTGTGTGTGTGTGTGTGTCTGGGGTTCCTCTCTGTGCTCTGCAGCAGGCAGGACCCAGGGATGACTCACAGTATGGCCGTAGGGACTCCTCGTGCCTCCATCATAAATATAAAAAACATAAAGTGGAAAAAAATGTTCCCCGCTAAAGAAAACCCAGAAGAAGAAGCAAAAATATGTATGGATATAAATATTTCACGTTTTATATAAACTTGGGAATCTGTTTCAGAATACTTTGACAGACAGACAACAACTTGGAGAAGATAGACCATTTACTAGATTTAAAAGAGATCAGACAGACCTGGAAGAAACTAAAATGACTTAAAAAGAAAGGAAGCAGAATATAATATATATTTCAACAATGACCTACTGATATAAACTTTTCAATAGAGTTCACCTCACAAACAGAAAGGTAAGAGTAACTTACAGCGACTTTACCTATCACACATACCAGTGGAAAAAAAGTTTATTGACGACTAAAAGTGCAAAGAGAGAACATAAAGTTCATGCCAGTCTTTGGAGACGTTTTTATGTAGCTTTTAAGCAAATGGGCTCCTTGTTGTTGGTAAATAAAGCAAACACATGAAGGAAAGAGGGAGGACAGAGGAAGGAGTGTGTCTCTGTCCGGAGGCTAGGCTGCAGGCACCACACTCCCTGACAGTCCATAGAGGAGGAAGATGGGAGGAGTGCGAGAGAGAGAGAGACTAGACGCGAGAAGAGACCCTGTCATCTGTCACTCCTTACACTTCACTTTCTTCTTTATTCCTTTCATTCTTCTTATTTACGATGCTCCCTTCTGTCATCTTCCCTTTGCCAAATTATACCCTGCTCAGAGGAGAAGCTGTGATTTTCCTCAAACCTCTCCTCTTGACAGACACAAACAACAGTTACAACTCTGTCTAAAGTTTGTCAAAAGGCCTGCAGAAGTTTCTAAATATGGGCAGTTATTGTATATGGTGTCTGACAATCTAACAGAAAGAGTACAATGTCTCACAACTCAGCCATTGAGCATGGAATGAAGAACAAACGGGCTATAAAATATACTGTATTAGGGCACTCCAGGAGGGAAATGGACATAAGAGATAGCAGGCAACATAATGCCAATCCTTCCCTTTCCCAGACTGTAAAGTGATCGTGAGTGGCTGTTGGCTAGGGCCTAGGAAGAGGAATCCGCCCCCACTCTCTCTCTCGCTCTCGCTCGCTCTCGCTCTCTCTCTGGAGTTGAATGCACAGCAAAAGAGGGATAAAAAAAATACCAAGATAGTGAAAGATGAGGGAAAGGCGCACGCGTCGAAGGGGGTGAACGAGAGAAGAAGAAGAGGCTAAAGGAAAGAGATGTTTGGTATGGTAATGTAGCCTAGCCTATTGCATTGCCTGTGTTAGCATCAGGAAGCATGGTGCGTGTGTGTTAATTGTATATCTCTGCAGCCATAATTGCTTTAATTCCCTGTAATTAATCAGTAATTGCAGCGAGGAGCGGCTCACAGCTTCGCTCTAAATGCAAAGAACTTTTCAATATGGAGACCATAAATATAGATGAGGAGGCGGGAGCAAGAGAGAGTGAGAGAGAGAGAGAGAGAGGGAGGGAGAGGGGAGAGAGACGAAGAGAGATGGAGAGAGAAAGATGAAGAGAGAGAGATGGCGGGAAAGAGATGGAGAGAGCGAGAGCGATGGAGGCAGAGAGAGATGGAGAGAGGGAGAGAGAGAGAGAGAGAGAGAGAGAGAGAGAGAGAGAGAGGGAAATGACTTTATGCTATGTTTAGTGTTCTTTGAAAGGACTGAGCTTTGAAATATACTATTCCCTCATTTGTCGTTAATGTATTCTGATGCATGTGTGAGAGAGTGAGAGATTATGGATCAGAGTGTATTGTAGCATACTGTAGCATAAAAGTATGGCATGGTGAGACCACGAAGACCCCTCATAAAACACAGTGGAAATACTTCATCTACATCCCCCTCAGTATCCCTGCTTATACCCGGTGCTAACATGCATCCTTTGTCCTGATCTTGTCCACATTCTGACTGTGCCCACATTTTTTGATCAGAGTGCGATCAGATCTTCCTGATGACTACCTCCGGAGATAGTCAGACACACATTGTGTCTGGATATCCTACAAGTGTAGACAGATCTAGACAGTGAAACCTTTTAAATGATCATTATTCAACCCTCTAAAAATCATTGACAAGTGGCGTCATTGAATTATAGCATAAATATGTGTCTTAAAACAAATACAAATATATTATTTTGAAAGAATATCAGTCAAATCATTTGTATACAGGGAGGGACCCGGAAATTGGATCACAATGCTGACTGCAGACACAGTGGACAGATAAGAGACACATATAAAACCATCTGCATGTCTGAAAATGTGGGCACAATCAGAATTTGGACAAGATCAGGACAACTGATGCATGTTAGCACCTTGTATAAACAAGGCTGGTATGTGTCAGTGCAGCTGTAGTATATACAGTATGTGTGTGTGTCGTTTTGCCATGTGCCGATGTAGGCTGTGTGTGTGTCTTCTCGGTTTGTGAGAGTCTATGTGTATGTGTATCTCTGTTCCTCTCTCTCTGTGTGTGTGTGTGTGTGTGCGTGTGTGTGTGTATGTGTGTGTGTGTGTGTGTGTGTGTGTGTGCTGCTGTTTCCAGGGGATCCCTGTCCCATTAGGTCTCTAATAGGAGAGAAAGTAGAATCCCTCCCACTCACCCCAGCTAGGTAATCCTTTCTCTTTCTCCTTCTCCCTCGCTCTCTCATTCATTTCTAATTAAAACGTCTGCCCTCCCACCCACACACACCTCTACATCTCCCATAAACACTTTTTTATTCTCTTTTCATTTACCAGGGGTTTGAGCTGAGGCCAGTAATCACACGGTAGCTACAGTGTGTGTGTGTGTATAATGATAACTTGTCCCCCTCCTTCCTTTTTGTCTACCACAGAAGAAAAGGAACCTTTGTCATTCTCAATCGTTTTTTAAACGAGTGTCCGTTGCCCGGCGCTGTGACCAGCTGCGCCCCCCCCCCTCCTCCCATCCCTTGCTTCTTGCTCCCACACCCCCACCCACCACGGTTAAAGTCTCCCTGTTTCGCCATAACAAGCTAAATCCTCATAGATCTGCATCAATTTGTGTCACACCAGGGATTCCTTGTACAAAGACCAGCGATACATCACTACTGCATCTCTCTGCATTATTAAGACTGTAAAAACAGGCTGCAAAGTGTATGCGTGTGTGTGTGTGTGTGTGTGTGTGTGTGTGTGTGTGTGTGCTGAGGCCAGAAAGAGAGAGATAAATAAATAAATAATATTGAGAGAGTAATGAAATAATAAAATATCTTTAGCCATGTGTCCCTGCCTTTTGTCTCTGATGTGAGAGCGTTTAGCGTTGAGATTTCCCAGGATGCATCTGCGAGCGCCAAACGCCCCCAACGCCTGCTAGTACTATATGGTTTAAAGGGCGGCGGTGTTGCTATTGAAGAATGGTGTAGCTGTTCTGCTGTTCGCATGTCATCAGGCTCTGTGGCTAATAGAGGATTAGAGACCAGGGTATAATGGTCACTGATTGGTGCATGTCACGCATACAGTATAGCTATTATATTAGTTGGCGTGTGCTCTATGGTAAATACATTGGAAGGAGTAGGGCGGGTATTAAATGGTATTAAATACAATAAAAGAGCATCTTGCGAATGCAATTCAGGAAATGGGGTGACGATGGGTGGTGATAGAACTAAAGAGAGGGATGGAAGGATGAAGAATGGAAGAGTATTCCTTCCTCATCCCCCCCCCCCCACCACCTCCACCAATCCCTCCACCCCTGCTCCCTACCCCCGCACGCATCTCCCCAGCAACAACTCTCCCCGATGGGTCAAGTACTCATGAGTCGCCGGGCCTGCATGAGAGCGGGAACTGACGCAATCATCTAACAAACATGAACACGCAACAACATCTTTGTGGGCTATACTTCGGTCTTGTCTCAGGATGGTAAGTTGGTGGTTGAAGATATCCCTCTAGTGGTGTGGGGGCTGTGCTTTGGCAAAGTGGGTGGGGTTATATCCTTCCTGTTTGGCCCTGTCCGGGGGTGTCCTCGGATGGGGCCACAGTGTCTCCTGACCCCTCCTGTCTCAGCCTCCAGTATTTATGCTGCAGTAGTTTATGTGTCGGGGGGCTAGGGTCAGTTTGTTATATCTGGAGTACTTCTCCTGTCCTATTCGGTGTCCTGTGTGAATTTAAGTGTGCTCTCTCTAATTCTCTCTTTCTCTCTTTCTTTCTCTCTCTCAGAGGACCTGAGCCCTAGGACCATGCCTCAGGACTACCTGACATGATGACTCCTTGCTGTCCCCAGTCCACCTGACCGTGCTGCTGCTCCAGTTTCAACTGTCCTGCCTTATTATTATTGAACATTTATGAACATTTGGACATCTTGGCCATGTTCTGTTATAATCTCCACCCGGCACAGCCAGAAGAGGACTGGCCACCCCATATAGCCTGGTTCCTCTCTAGGTTTCTTCCTAGGTTTTGGCCTTTCTAGGGAGTTTTTCCTAGCCACCGTGCTTCTACACCTGCATTGCTTGCTGTTTGGGGTTTTAGGCTGGGTTTCTGTACAGCACTTTGAGATATCAGCTGATGTACGAAGGGCTATTTAAATACATTTGATTTGATTCAATTTGATTTTGAACATGCATAGATAATCAGGTCACTCAGCTTCCCTGGAAAGAGCCAGAGCAACACTCCAAGTCTCACTGTCCATTTGTCCATTGCTCAACCCCAATGCCTGACATGGCCTGCCAAGCCAACTGAACTGACTAACAACACACTCTCACAGCCACAACCCAGCATATCAATCTCCCATCCTGCTCTATCCACACAGCACTAAGTACTCTATTCTGTCTCAACAGCCGCGGTAATAAGATCAAACTTGCTTCCCTGAAACCCAACCTTTGTTTTATCTGACGGAGGCATGAAATGAGATTCTATTAATATCGATGGAGCTCCAATCTGGCTGGCTGCTATGCTGGCTCCCTATGGAGGAGCTCCGGCTCGGGAGAGGTTAGACGCGGCAATTACGCAAATGGGGTCTGAATGAGCATAGAAGGGTGAGGAGGAGGTGATGATGATGATGATGCCCTGATCACTGGGCTTTAACTAGGTGGTAGCTATCAGCAGCTGCAGAGAGGAGGAAGAAGAGGGGAACGAAGGGTAAAATGGCACCCATTTTGCCGGTAATGACTTGCCTTGTTTTTGTAGAGTCGATGATGAGACGTTCTTTTAAAAGGAACAGCGGCAATTAGGGGAGGACTTGTTCTGTTACTGGTTCTGAAATGTGGTGGCTGGTGATGCTGCTGTCCCCGATCGATACTGGACACGCGCGCACACACACAGACACACACACACACAGACACCCATTGTATGTGCATGATCAACATCAGTGATTCGAGTCAATTACCACCACTCAAATCAAATAGTTTTTCCAGAGATTTGAAGATACGAAATCTTCTTCTACTTCTTCTTCTTCTACTTCTTCTTCTAATTCTTCTTCTTCTAATTCTTCTTCTTCTACTTCTTCTACTTCTTCTACTTCTTCTTCTACTTCTACTTCTTCTACTTCTTCTACTTCTTCTTCTCCTACTTCTTCTTCTTCTACTTCTTCTTCTACTTCTTCTACTTCTTCTACTTCTTCTTCTCCTACTTCTTCTTCTTCTACTTCTTCTTCTACTTCTTCTACTTCTTCTTCTAATTCTTCTTCTTCTACTTCTTCTTCTACTTCTTCTACTTCTTCTACTTCTTCTTCTACTTCTTCTACTTCTTCTACTTCTTCTTCTACTTCTTCTACTTCTTCTTCTAATTCTTCTTCTTCTACTTCTTCTTCTACTTCTACTTCTTCTACTTCTTCTTCTTCTACTTCTTCTTCTACTTCTACTTCTTCTTCTTCTTCTACTTCTTCTTCTAATTCTTCTTCTACTTCTACTTTTTTTACTTCTTCTACTTCTTCTTCTTCTTCTTCTACTTCTTCTAGTGGATTATGAGGTAGCAGCATGGCAACATACCATTCATCTTTTACTGCCGCTGACCCCTGTGATTCATTTAATTGGCTGTTAATCGCTATTCTCTCTGCCAGGCACAATGTATATAGAGAGACTATATTTAGCTTCCCCTCTCAATGCCTCTTCATGCCAAATTACAACTTTCATCTACTGCGTGTGAAGGGCTCCATTGTGGCCTGTCGTCTCTTCATTCTGAGGTTGATTGACAAATAGAGAGGTGGACAGGAGGGAGGGAGGGAGGGAGGGAGGAACTCCCCTTAAACGGTTACAGTGCAGTATAGACATGACACTTGTTTTGTTACCACATGTCCTATCTAGATAGGAGAAGGACCAGGAAACTAGACAATGTTGGTGACAGTAGTAAGTAGTTTGTCTTCTGTTGCCATGGCAAGAACACTTGATTTAAATTCATTTTTTTACTTTTTTTGTTCATGACAGTCGTGCCTACGATGTAGAAAATAATAAGAGATTCATAAAACACAATTTTTTTACAACGATAAAGTATGGCTTTGAGTGGGAAATTAAGAAAATAATGTATAAAACAAATTCATATCAACTTGCTTCAACTCTCCTCACTGGTGTGAAACATGGACGTCTGTATAACTGTTAGAAATTCTGTACTCCATCATGGAAGTTGCACGTGTTTTTTTTTCTCCAAAAGCATCAGCAAGTGACACAGATAAACTGATACCAGGCTGCATGGAAATCTGTGAGTGCTGGTTGATGAGTGATACGTTGTCTAAAGCAGAACACTGTGTCCTAGGGTTATATTTTACACGTCCACTCTCCCTGTTCCCATAGGCTTCCCCACAGGTTCACTGGAACCACACTGTTAACACCAGCTGGGTCTGAGTCACGTAGGCCGTGCCTTCATGCACACACGCACAGAGAGAGAGAGCGAGAGAGAGAGAGAGAGAGAGGAGTGTGACACAGATGTGAGCGGTTGACTGATGAAAGTGGCCTACCGCTGACGTCATCCAGTGGAAATCCTGGATTACTCCCAGTTCTCCCCCCTCTCTCTGCCCAGGAAGACCCACAGTCAGTCCAACAGAGAGGGAGACTGTGAAGGAGGGAGGGAGGGAGAGTCAGGGATAGAAGGAGAGAAGGAGGGTGATTTCTGATTTATGGCCCTGACTCTTCATTTGTAATTCCCTGATTATCCTCTGGGAGGTGGAGGAGGGGGCGGAGAGGCCTGAACAGCCAAATAATATGTACATAGTCACAGAGAGGCAAGACCAGACTCCACGTCAATAACAGCCTGTAACATGAGCAAAGAATGACCACAGAGGCCCATGGTTTAAACAGTTTGAACTGCCATTTCAGTTTGAACTATGCCATTTCAGTTTGAACTATGCCATTTCAGTTTGAACTATGCCATTTCGGTTTGAACTATGCCATTTCAGTTTGAACTGCCATTTCAGTTTGAACTATGCCATTTCAGTTTGAACTGCCATTTCAGTTTGAACTATGCCATTTCGGTTTGAACTATGCCATTTCAGTTTGAACTGCCATTTCAGTTTGAACTATGCCATTTCAGTTTGAACTATGCCATTTCAGTTTGAACTGCCATTTCAGTTTGAACTATGCCATTTCAGTTTGAACTGCCATTTCAGTTTGAACTATGCCATTTCAGTTTGAACTATGCCATTTCAGTTTGAACTGCCATTTCAGTTTGAACTATGCCATTTCAGTTTGAACTATGCCATTTCAGTTTGAACTATGCCATTTCAGTTTGAACTATGCCATTTCAGTTTGAACTATGCCATTTCAGTTTGAACTGCCATTTCAGTTTGAACTATGCCATTTCAGTTTGAACTGCCATTTCAGTTTGAACTATGCCATTTCAGTTTGAACTATGCCATTTCAGTTTGAACTATGCCATTTCAGTTTGAACTATGCCATTTCAGTTTGAACTATGCCATTTCAGTTTGAACTATGCCATTTCAGTTTGAACTGCCATTTCAGTTTGAACTATGCCATTTCAGTTTGAACTATGCCATTTCAGTTTGAACTGCCATTTCAGTTTGAACTATGCCATTTCAGTTTGAACTATGCCATTTCAGTTGAAACCACAATAAGGACATTTTCATTTCTGGTGATGTTTTGTCTTTACACAACATGAAGCCAATTTCTTTAAAAAAATGTCATTAAAAAAAGTTAAATCCAACATAAACTTCAACTGAATATGTGTTTCTATTACTGATATCCCTCCTATTTCTCCCGCTAATTTCCCTTTGAGTGTCAAACCGAAACTCTCTTTCATGTGAAGTGTTGAATCCACCCGGACGACATTACAACACAATTAGCCGAGAGACATCCTGTCTCGTCTGATCATCGCAGAAGTTACAGCTGCTGAGCAGTTTCAGAGACTCAGGTGTGCCACGGAAATGATTAACACAGACGGTTTGGTATGTTTGATAATTATCATGTCTCTCACTGAGGATGACCAGGGCACACAGAATATTAACATCCAGGTGTCATGTTCGAGCACATCATTGTAGTGATAATTACAGACAAATCTTTGTATCGGAGTGAAATTAGCCCAATGTCTGCAGACTTTAGGAGTCAGGCTAAGGCTAGGATTCAATCTCCAGCTACGCGGAATTTAACGCTAATTTCCGATTGAGCTAACTTAATATGCAGCGCTTACCGTGAATGCGGGAACGCTGCTCTTCAAAGGTGCACAGTCAATAAAGCGCGATCGGTTTGAATCCTGGCCTAAATATTCAACCACTTTCAGTCACTCCGATGCGAACTACTTTGCGGTGTGTCAACACAGCTACTCCCTCTCACATCCCAAGCACACGGACACACATGCGGTTTGATCCTTGAGACGCGGTATTTAAGAATCCACCAAAGCAGATAACATTTAGGGAAGAAATGACATTATCACCATCATCAACGTCAAAATCAGCATCGCTATCAAACGTCTCCTACTAACTATCCTATCATCATCTCCCCCATCATTGCCATGATCAAATATACAGGAACTACGAAACAGCTAGCCAGATAAACCCTACTCAGGTACAGTAATTGGTCACGGTTGTAATATAATCATGTTTCCCCGTTTTGAGCGTCTCCACTATCCACCATCCTACCACCCCACCCTTCACCCTACAATACCCGTCTTGATGATCTATTCAGCGAGAGCAGCGGCAGCAGCTATCAGAGCAGTTATGATAATCACATCCCCGTCCACGGCTCCTGTAACAGCGAGCAAGGTAATCCACAGAACGACCGTGACAACAGAGCCAGCCTCAGAGATGGCAATGCAGATAGTGTGTGGCCAGGGACAGAGATCATGTGATCGCCTGTCGGATCTCATTTGATTTTTCAGCCATAAACAAACAGAGTATATAGGGCCTGATTCAGCACTGTGGCTTCTTCCAAAATGGCACCCTATTCCCTAAAGAGTGGACTACTTTTGACCAGAGCCCTATGGGTATGCAGGTGAATAGGGTGCCATTTCGGACGCAGCCTGCGTCGATATGCTGTTCGACCCTGGCCCAGGCTGCCGTGACAAGCGTGTGTGTTTGCTGTGTTATACTCTACCCCGATGACCTATATAGTGCTACATAATTCAGTAGCGTTTCATCATCTTTCTGGCACATTGTTACAGAGTGGTTCAGATCATGCCGTGCCAGCATCTAATCGCCTCGTCAGGGTCATTTGATGTTAACGATGAACACCTGGGTGCCCTGAGGACCACTGGATACCGAGATACTGTACACAGAGCGAGGCATGAGAGAGGCCAGGGAGCAAGTGGCTGATAGCAACGGTTAACAGGCTATTCCTCTTCCGCCCCCTCTGTCTCTCTCGCCCTCTTTCTCTCTGTCTCAAACACTCGCTCGCTCGCACGCACGCACGCACGCACGCACGCACGCACGCACGCACGCACGCACGCACGCACACACACACACACACACACACACACACACACACACACACACACACACACACACACACACACACACACACACACACACACACACACACACACACACACACACACACACACACACACACACACAGATGTCCCTCCGCAGAGTCCCTCCATCTGAAGTTGCTGAGGTAAGAAGATCAGGTTTTCCACTCGGCCAAGCGAGAGGAGCTCCCACCTCTCCCCCACAGTCTTCCCAGCAGCTCAGTGTATGTGTGACATTTTAGAAGTGCAAGACTATAAGAAGCACACAAGGCACAGGTGTGTGTTTGTGTACACGAGGGCATTTATATGCATACCTACGTACAGTATATGTACATTTCGAAATTCAATACATAGCTAGCTGTAAATTGTAAACGTGAACCCACGCATGCTAGTCCTGTAAAGACCTATCTCTTCCTTCTTTCCTCTCTCTCTCTCTTTCACAGCGTACTTCCTGTGGCGACTGACAGTGTCTTTCAGATATCTCCGACTCTGTCTCTGTGTCTCACAGCTAAATTTAGGTCAGTCCCATCGTTAGGTAGTTTAACCATAACGAACAGCTGACTCTCCCTCCTCCTCCCCACCTCTCTCTCTCTCTCTCTCTCTCTCCCTCCATTATTCCCCTGCTTTCCAATTTTCTCTTGCTTCCTCTCTCTTGCTTCCTCTCTCTTGCTTCCTCTTTGTCAATGTCTCCCTCTCTCGCCCTGCCCTTCTTCTATTCCGTCCAACTGTCCCTGTTTCAATGCCTCTCCCTCCCTCCATCTCTCCCTCACTTTGACTCTGGCAGCAGTGGGACTCGTTATCGTTGTGCTCTTCACTGGCTCGTTCCTTCGCTCACCATTTAGAGAGGACGTTTTTAGTTTGATATTCAACAAAGGAATGCTGCGTTTCTTAATCTTCACACGCAAACAACTGCGTCGTAACAGATAGGGCGCGAGTAAAGCTTGACATCATAACATTAAAAGAGTCGCATTGATCATAATCCAATTAAGTGAAAAACAGAGTGGGAGAGAGAGAAAAAAGAAGAAACGCTTGCTTCATTAAATAACACGGAATCAGCTGTAATGAAATAGCCGAGGCCTCCGAACTGATGAAGTGTACACATTTCAAGATCTAATGAAAAATTATCACAGTTAACATAATTCATTTGCAGTTCTTTTTATAAGTGGGAACGACTTCGAGATTATTGGTTTAAATGAATCGTTTTTTGTTGTGTCGCAGCGGCGCGGCATGGAGAGAAGTTGATGAGGGAGACTGTGGAGAAAACACGCTATCCTGCTTTCAAAGTTCCCGAGGAGATGAGAAGCAGTGTTTTTAAAAACACAATAAGATAATTAGACTCCTATATAAACTAATTAGCGTAGCACAAATTCCCGGCTAGATTAAACAGCTATTGTAATAAGAGAACGCGTCTCCAAGGAGATGTTTGTAAGTGGAGGGAAGGAAAGCACTTTTGTAATTAATATTTTTCTCATTAAATAAGTGTTTGAACTGCTGACACACACAGACAGAGGTGACTTTATTGCTGCTGTGACGTTGAGGCGTTGGTGCGTCTCAGTTCTGACACTTATACAGTACACATAGACTTACACGAGGATAACTTAGTGAGAGACTGTTGCGTTGTGTAGCTCAAGGAACAATAACATTGGATAGCATGCTAATGAGGTGTGTGTGTGTGTGTGTGTTGCATCCAGAGGCCTGTTCTCCGACACGATACCAAGAGAAATAATCAGACGACTGGAGATTCAAGATTATGTTTTCTCCGAGGGGGGGAGGGGGGGAAACAGGACAGTGAAACTTGTGGAAAAAATAACTTGTTTTTCCCGACGATGCCATCGTTTGTCTTGTGATAAATGTCGGTTATTGTTTTAGAGTACAGTTCGCCTCAGGCCTTTCCTAGGCCGTCAGCTGTTGATGGTTGATGAATCCCTGCCTTGACTACTTTACTTTCTGTCTCACACAAACAGCATCTCTTCTAATGGTCTCCAAACAACAACTTTCAGCGTGGATAACTCTCCCTTACCATGATTTGATTATTTTAATGATCTCGTTTCAAACCACAGACAATACACTAGCATCCCCTCGGGGAGAAGCTATGGTTGAACGCTTTGTATGAATCTTACATCAGGCTGTGACTATGTCCAAAGAAACCAAAAACGTGTGTGTATGGGTGAGTGTGTGTTGCTTTCTATGGACAAACACAAGCAGCGTCTATTCCCAGCGCCCTCGACCACAGCCATCTCCAGTGACACATAGAAGAAGAGGAATTAGGAGAGAAACACACACACTTATCTCGTCATGAAACAGCACAGCGCCTTCTGAATCAAACATCAGAGCCAGAGGGGACTTGATTGTGGCATTTTATCGTCGTATGTTGAATTATCTGGATTAATTTAACGCATTTAGGCCTGTGCCCCCCCCCCCCTTCCCACCCCCCCATCTCAGAAGTCTCCAGCGTTAGTTAGCAATGATTAGGCTAAGTGGGTCATCTCGCGAAGTTCTATTCTTCTCTTTTCTTCCCCTCTTTCTCTCCATAACATTAGCATATTTTTCAACTAGTTAAGACAAAGTTTGCAGAGGGGGGAGAGAGAGAGAGAGAGAGAGTGAGAGAGAGAGAGAGAGAGAGAGAGAGAGAGAGAGAGAGAGAGAGAGAGAGAGAGAGAGAGAGAGGGAGGGAGAGAGAGAGAGAGGAAGAGAGGGCAGAGAGAACATCGGGCTGAGTCACGCAGAGACATGCAGAACAGAGAGGATGATGGGAGGATGATGATTGCACTCTGAGGTCTGCGGGTCCTCTTTACATTCACCTTCTGTTTTATCTCTGTTTGTGCATCCTGGTGCTGCAGTGGGATTCCAGCCTGGTATCAGTTAATATGTCACTTGATGACGCTTTTGCAAAAATATACAGGGTATATACACAGATTCAGAGGGGGCAGTAAGACTCCAGTATGTGTTATGACTACTGGAGTTAGATGGCAGGTATTTGAGCCAGTGGGTACATCACAACAAACACTGAATATGAGGTAGCTGTATGGCTAATTGCATGGCTAAATACATGCAACACTTACTGATATGAGAAGGATCTTACTAATTATCCCAAACTATGGCAAAAGGTCGTCCCTCTCAGGGAGGATAGGAGGATGAGGACCGGTGGAGGCTTCTGAGGGGAGGACGGCTCAAAATAATGGCTGAAACGGAGCGAACGGAAGGGAATCAAAACACATGCAAAACAACTTAATCTGCTTGAGCCATTACCACGAGCCCGTCCTCCCCAATTAAGGTGCCACCAAGCTCCTGTGATGATCAACACATATTTGCTATTACAGTGGGAAGTAGCCACAGCTGTGGCCTTGTGTGGCTCAGGTGGTAGAACATGGTGTTTGCTATGCCAATAATTGTGGGTTTGATTCCTGCTGGGTCCACCCAGGTGAAAAATGTATGCACGCATGACTGTAAGTTGCTTTGGATCAAAGTGTCTGCTAAATGGCATATATTATATCATGATTGTTATAAATGAAGTTGCTCAAATCACTGACCTATAAGGGAAGTCGGGGTGTGTGTGTGTGTGTGTGTGTGTGTGTGTGTGTGTGTGTGTGTGTGTGTGTGTGTGTGTGTGTTTTCTCTCACCTCCTCCTCTTTCAGCACTGGACAGCTCCACTGTTACTGCCTGCAAGACCTGGAAAGGATGAAGAGAAAAGGGGAAAAGTTAGGGGCAACGGAGAGAGGACGTGTGAGAGAAGATGAGCAAGTCACGGTGCATTACAACTCAAACTCCTCTCACCTTTCTTTCCCAACAAAACAGCTCAGGTGTGCTGATGGCAAAAAAACGTTTATGACTCATTGGATTTATAGATTTTTTTTTCACACTCTTCCTTCCCTTTCTTGTTAGATTTCAGTGTTTACAGTATTCTGTGTGTCCTTTTTACCCTCCAATCTTACCCCACTTTTATCAGGTGATTGGAGTTAAACCAGTGAAGAATTGTGTGAGAGAGAGAGCAGATGGAGAGAGTCAGAGAGAGAGAGAGAAGGGAAATTATAGACAGGCAGACAGAGATCATTATAAAACCAAACCAAGTTTGACTTAACCCTCACTTTAGACTCTAACTAATTAAAGCTCAGTTTAAATCAAAATAGTTGTTATGGATGCAGCATCTCAGCACTTCATTCTAATTGGCTTAATTGGTCTTAAAGGAACTTAAAAGAGCTGTTTCTCACATACCAGATTAAAGCAGCCATTCCCATCTGATTAACACAACGTTCAAAGTGACGAGCACATCGGAAACCTACAATCTCTTTTCAGTTTAGTGCCGCACCATACATAACCATTGGCATGAGCATGATACACTTTGTGGTGTTAATAGTAGGCACGGAAAAATGGTGTACCCCTATTATTGCCTTCTCCCATCAACCATCTTCCACTTTTGCTTTCGCTACCCCCCCCCCCCCCCTCGACTTGCTATCTCTCTCTCCTTTCCCTGTCATTTTGCATTGAGAATTCACCTTTAAATTATTCATGAAGTGCAGCATGTACGATTATACTAGTTAAAAAGTAATGCGGCGTCGCCGTAATAAAAAGTTGTCTTGTATTGTTTAAACTAAGTGTCTCTCACACGCTGAGCGGAGGTTGGCTTCAGCCTGGGTTTCTCATGAAAGGAGCTTGACTCTAGGCTTTGGGGCTCGACAGACAGAGAACAACACAGCAACGCACAGGGACACAAACCAAACCAGCGGAGGAACACAACAAGAAAACAAAGCAGGCCTAGCCTTAAAGACCAATTTCAGAGCAGTGAAGCAACAGGAGCCTCTGCCTGCCAGGTGGAGTGATACAGTTAAGGCTAATAGCTGTCACTGGGAGCTGTGTGTGCGTGTGTGTATGCGTGCGTGTGTGTGTACCAGGCGTAGTGATATAGCTAAGGCTAAGTGCTGTCATCGGGAGCTTTTCATGTCTGAGCCATGGGAAGATCTGTGGGCTCTCTGAGCGCGCTCAGTCCCTTTGATAATCGTTGGAGCCCACGGTCGTCTTTGTAGCGACAGGCGAAAAGCAACAATCCCAGCCCAATCAGAGGACAGGCAGCGTGCATTGTCCTCTCCGTTCCTACGACAGGATTGTGTGGGCCATTTCCTGTGTGACTCAAAGGAAGACCTAGGTTTTTACCAGCCAGCTTGTAAATGTCAACGACAACGACCAAAGACGTCGTCGCCAGCGCTTCAAAGCTTCTCCGTTTTCTCCCTGTTCTTCTCGGGTTGGCTGTTCTGCTCTCGCAAACAGCAATTGTTATGTGGGGTTCTTCTTGATAAAGATCCCCGCCGACGATGTCATCGCTACAAGGCTGACAAATAGTTTTTTATATAAGCTGCGTTATGCCCTGGCACACTTTAACAAAGGTGCCACTGAGTCAAAGTCTACATGGAGATTGGAGAGGCGTTAGTGAAGTAATACTTATTGAAGCTCTCTCCTTTCTCTGTGTGATTCAACAGCTCCCTCAAAGATCCTCAAACTGACATTCGTAAGATACGACACAAACTTTTTTTTTAAGTTGAAATGATGATGCAATATGTTTTAAAAAAGGTTTACTGTGGAATTGTTGTAGACAATATTGTGAAAAAGCACTATAATCTGAGTTTGTTCTAACATGTTCTGAGGCAGGCAACGGCGTGCTTATGGTTAAGGGAGTAGACATTAGGATTTCTGAGATTACTAGAGGAAATGTGTCAGAAATGTCCTTGCATCTCAATCTCAGGTATTCCCCAAACTCTGGGCTATTTTCTGCCCCAGAATGTATAATTCAGTGATTCAGCTAATTAACCATTAAAAATTCACAGATGGTGCTCTTAACCTCCTGTCAGTGTGGTATGTGTGTGCATACGTTCACTCACACTAGTTCAGTGTGTGTGTCAGTGTTCGTGTGTGTGTGTGTGTGTGTGTGTGTGTGTGTGCGTGTGCGTGTGCGTGTGTGTGTGTGTGTGTGTGTGTGTGGCGTGCCATCCAAGTACAGTGTGACTCACAGAACGACAGATCGAGGGAACCTGCCACTTAATTTCTTGAACACCATTCCCTTCCCCCAGCCAGTCAGATAGGCAGGCCTGGTTAACGAGCCGTCACATTGGTGACTTACTGAAATGACATTGCCACTGTGTTCCCGAGTCCTCACAGAGTAGAATACACCACTGACTCAACATGGAGGGTTGTGTATGTCTGATACGGTGTATGTGCGTCTGTGCCGGACTAAACAGAGAGAGAGAGGGAGAGAGAGAGATATGAAAGGAGGAAGCAGAATGAACTGAGGAGAGGGGGAGCGGAGGGAAAGCAAGAGAGGTATAAAGACCTCATGTAGTGGAAGCACACAGCTTTCTGGTGAAAACTCCTGGAGCTTTTGTTTTCATATCTCTGTGCCACTTACTTGATCCTTACTTGTTCTGCTTTCTGTGTGCAAGCGTATATGTGCGTTTGTGCATTTCAGTGTCAGTACGCATTTGTATGGGTATATTTATGGGTATATTTGTGCGCATTCGTGTTTGCGTGTGTGTGTGTGTCTCTCTCTGAGTGTGTATGCAGGGCCTATGGTGAGTCACCGTCAACAACGTTCCGGAACATTCCTGCACATTTGTTCCATCACCCCAGCTTTCCATTTTTTTCTGTTTCACTGCCCTTTAAGCTTCGAACATCAACCCCGCTCCCCCCCATCTCATAACCCCCCTTCCCCCATCTCCTAACCCGCCTAAACCCCGCCGCCCTGCTAACCTGTCAACGCAGAGAATGGAGAAAACCGTCAGGACACAAACTACAGCCACACTGAACAAACAAGGACTGGAGAGAGAGAGAGAGAGAGAGAGAGAGAGAGAGAGAGAGAGAGAGAGAGAGAGAGAGAGAGAGAGGGAGAGGGGGAGAGGAAGATAATGGGGGGAGAGAGAGAGAGAGAGAGACAGAGAGAGAGAGAGAGAGAGAGAGACAGAGAGAGAGAGGGAGAGAGAGAGAGAGAGAGAGAGAGAGAGAGAGAGAGAGAGGGGGAGAGGAAGAGAATGGGGAGAGAGAAGGAGGGGAAAGGGAAGAGAGAGATTTGCAAGAGAGGAAGAGAATGGGGGAGAGAGAGAGAGAGACAGAGAGAGAGAGAGAGAGAGAGAGAGAGAGAGAGAGAGAGAGAGACAGAGAGAGAGAGAGAGAGAGAGACAGAGAGAGAGAGGGGGAGAGAGAGAGAGAGAGAGAGAGAGAGAGAGAGGGGGAGAGGAAGAGAATGGGGAGAGAGAAGGAGGGGAAAGGGAAGAGAGAGATTTGCAGTGTAGTAGTAGTAGCTGAGCAATGGAACGTAGCAGGAGGTGCAGTGCACGTGGCTCTGAAGCTAATGAGGGTGGGATCTGTGGAAAGAGAAGACAAAGCGATAGAAAGGAAGGAAGAGGGAGACTGTTAGATCCAGGTTGTGAGAAAGAAAAGTACATATCGACCCAGTAAATGTGCGAAACAACTTGAAACGAAACTCTCAGGAAAAGGGTACAGTATTGTTCCCCTCGGGTACAAAAAAAAAGAGAAATACACATAATGTACCTTCGGAGGTGGTTGGTAGAGTTCGGCACTTTTTACGGCACACGTGCGGATGATCGAGTAAAAACGGTAACTTACCCAATATTTGGAATAAAAAGGTACAATCATGGGAGGCGTGGCTTAATGGGGGTGTGGCTTTCGGTTAGTTACTTTTGCCCACTTCTGAGTGGAGGTGTTGTAACAGTTGAACTGGTCCCTGGTCATGAGCATGTCTGCTGCCAAGTCTTTGCAAAGGCTTATACGAGCATGTGACAATAAAGAGCTGTTATTAATATCGTAGTGACCTTAACTGAGAAACTTTGCCAAGAAGTACAGCCTTCTTGGCGTAATGAAGGTGTTAGCTTGACAGTCGCTGGACACCAGGTCCGAGTACTGGTCAGAGATATATATATATTTTCTGAAATGGTGTCAGAAGTGGAATGGCGGAGAGGTTTTTTTTACACATTAGGGGACTGGGTATAGAGAATAGGTACATTTTTGCCACTTACAGGGAGAGCTCACTCAAATTCCAAAATTACACATTGGTTTCTTTACCCTGGGAAGATCTCAATTGCATACTCCTCATGTCCTCTCCTTTCTCTTCATCTCCTTCTCAAATCCCATTTGAGGAGAAGGTCACAGGGGAAAAACCTCTGGCTTTCTCATCCATTGGGTTTTGAGAAGGAGATGAGGAGAGAGGCCGCGAGGAGTATACAACTGAGATCTTCCCCCTGTAAGCAGTATATGGAGAAGGTATGACAGCAATTCATGCTGTCCACATGCTAACACCGATTTAGCATTTGTGGCACAAATCCCATTTAAGTCATGGGACCAATATTAGCATTTTCCGCGCATCATGTTCAAATCATCCAAAAGCATCTCAAATTTATTGCAAACTCAACAAAGTCACTTATAGATGATTTGAACATGATGCGAAAAAAAATGCTTATATCGGTTCAATGAACACACACACACACACATACACACACACTTGGCAAATGAGAACAGAGAGTACAGGACTCTATTAGATAGTCACTATCCCACTTTGGCAGTCATTGTTCCATTGTACTTTTTAATATAATAATCTGCCTTTTGATTTGCTGCATGGTTTTCCCGGGGCCCTGAGAAAGACAGGGTTAGATTAGCATCCTGTCAATGTGCATGAGGGGACAGAACAGCAACAGCTGAGGTGAAATGACTTGTGTCAGGTCTACGCTACATCCTCGCCATGCACACACACCCCCGAGCAGCGAGTGCAATCACATTCCTCGCATGCGTAAAACTGATTATGAAGATTTTTTGTAAATTTTTTAAATATTTTTTTTAGCTTTTTCGATTTCTGCCACGGGACGCGGACATGCCGAGTCATCCAAGCAATTCCACACGAGCAGATGGACAATATTCAGAGCTCTCTCACTCCAACCATGACCAATGCCTCTCCTCTCATCTCTGCTCTTGTCTCAGGCACACAGCCCCCATCTCTGTGGGGTCAGAAGAGACAAAGCAGAGCTGCATGGGGGACGTGATTCCTCACGCTTCTGTCGTTTGACTCAGGTTGCGTGAGTGTCATCCCCTCTCCCGTTTATAATAATAGTATGATTATTTCGAATAATCCCCCTCTCCTCTCCTCTAGGAGTGAAGGTTCTGTCCTTCACTGTTACTGCTCTGTGTGCACCTCTCACTCCTTCCCTCTCTCTTTCTGTCCTCCTCTTTCCCGTTATCTCTCTATTACTGTCTTTCTGCCTGTCTTTCTGCCCATCTTTCTGCCTGTCTTTCTGCCTGTCTTTCTGCCCATCTTTCTGCCCGTCTTTCTGCCCATCTTTCTGCCCGTCTTTCTGCCCGTCTTTCTGCCCGTCTTTTTGCCTGTCTTTCTGCCCGTCTTTCTGCCCGTCTTTCTGCCCGTCTTTCTGCCTATCTTTCTGCCTATCTTTCTGCCTGTCTTTCTGTCTATATCCTTCTCTCATTCCCTCTTTCTCCCTGCTCCTCTCCATCCCTCTCTCCTTCTCTCACGGTTGTATAGTAATTGAATTATGCACCCTGGGGTGACTTTATGGGGTCCTGGATGGGCCCTGTCACCAACAACCGTAGATGCCCCTTACTCTCTGTTCTTTCGCCCCGTTCGCCCTGCTGCTGTGCTGTCTCCTTGCATCACTCACCAGACACAGAGAGAAGGAGAGGGAAGGAAAAGAGCGAAGGTAACCAGTGACCTGACAGCAGCCCTAATACCCTGGAATACAAAACGTATACGGCGAGTCCTGCAGATGGCAGTGCTTGGAGCAGTATGTTTGTGTGTGTGAGTGGGTGTGTGCGTGTGCTTGTGAGAGAGTGTGTGTGTGCGTGTGAGTGTGTAACAGCAGTCGTTTAGAGGGAGAAGAGGCCTGCCCTGGTGACCTGACTGTTGTTATTTTGAGAGCAAAACATACCCCGATCATAATTTCCCTACTCCCTGTTGTACCACTTATCATCTAACCCATCTCTCTCTCTCTCTCTCTCTCTCTCTCTCTCTCTCTCTCTCTCTCTCTCTCTCCCTCTCCATTTCTCCCTCTGTCTTCCATTGTCTTATTCCCTCTTTCCAGTCTAACTTCAGTTCTGTTACATTCACATGTTGGCCGTTAATATACGCTACACACAGGTGTGCTACAGGTGTTGTTGCACGAAGCAAAGCTCTCCTTTCTTTGGTCCGCCCGCTTTAACATTGTACTATTCCTGCTCCAGAACACTACACACAGATTACCATCTGTGTATGGTAGAACTGGCTCGCTCTAATTGCCATGAGAGTAAAAAACCGACACGTCTCCAGAAAAACAGGCAAAGCATGCCACATACAGTATGGTAGGTTGAGAGCAAGGCAGAGGAACAGAGGCTATTGAAACAGGCTTGTTAAAATGACACAGTCTTAATGACTCCCGACGTCCTTCCACTAACAACATGAATAAAGTCATGGAACCCAGGACCCAGGCCTCATGAATAATGGGTTAGAGCTGAGCTGAGCGCCAGCCGGGTACGGGAGCGTGATGCGTGGCGCTGCCTGGCACAGCGTACTTCAGATGTGTGTAATTAATGTTTGGATTAAGGCACTGACAACGCTGGCCTGCTGTGGTGGGGGGGGGGGGAGAGAGAGAGAGAGAGAGAGAGCGAGAGCGAGATCTGCATCTGTTGTTAGGTGAAAGAGAACACTAACGACTGATGCAATAGTACAGACAAGGGGCTCTATTGAATCTGTATCTTTAAAGGGCAACAGGCTTCGTGATAGTAATGCAAAGGTAATTTACAATAGAGCGGACATATGCAGCGTTTACCGTGAACGCAGCCTCCGCAAACACGGGAACATTGCCTCTACATTTCTATCACGCTGTAACACTGCATGTCCACAAAACGGAGGCAAAGTCAAATCTCCATTGTATTGATGTCTTTATCTCGTTGAAATGTTTTGAAAGGTGCCATATTCTGTCCATTGTGTGTGTAACATGTACTCAGTGTGCGGTATATATTCTGTGCTTTCAATTGTTCCATTGAACAGTGGAGTCCGTTCTTTAAGTCCAGGTGCTGAATGTCTGTGACTGACCTTGTGGTTCGCATACCTTTACTAGCGTAGCTCCTTGCGAGCACTACTGAGTGATGGATGGCTCTCGGAATAGACTCAAACTCTCGTTCCCAAAGAAACCAGAAATTGCCATCAGAGAAAGGCACTTAGACTGACTTTGAATGGAAGGAGAAGCTTTAAGGTCGAATCGTCAATGTCCTGTTCAAGAGACCCTTCCACATGAAGCTGAGGGACTGATTAGTTAAAGAGAAGGTCCACAGGGAAAAGATAAGCAGACAAGTCTGGCAAGTTTGTTCACAAAGTGAACAAAACATATTTAGCAGGAAAAGTATTGGGTGATCAAAGTCCATTGTATGATTCAAATTGTGTAATTAGAACAGTTTCTTCTGTTTGAAGGCTGAAGTAAACTTGATGTTTTCAGGAACGACTCAAGCCCCGAAGGGAGAGTCAGTTAATATGGTTATCCCTTGGGTCACTTCACAAACGAAGCCCCATTAACTGAAAGGGGAAAATTAGAGCCTGAAAGAAAGAAATGTAAAAGAAAACAAGAAAACTCAGTGGGCCAGCACTAAGTGAGAACATTGCTATCAGTGGTCTAATTAATCACAATAACATGTGTCTATCTGTCTGCGTAGTTTTGTCCAGGGGAGGAGACAGAGAGCCAAGGAAACACTAAGAGGAAAGGAGATGAGGGGAGATGAGTTGAGGGGAGATGGAGAGGGATGCTCCTTCAGAAACATTCTCAATGTCTGTTCTATGCGATGCTGTGGTCGAGGGTCTCACTCTCCGTTGACAGGAGGACAAAGCATTCAACATTTTATAACATTTCTAAGACAAAACTGGCCCCCCCCCCAGAATATGTCGCTGATCCATCCACTTATGACGAGAGAGATATGCTGCGTTCAAGGCCGAAAATCGACTTTTCTGACTGATAGTTGGTTTGTTGTAGAGGCAGTGCTCAGAAAAGAAGGGTATGGTTAAACATGTCAGTCGACACAATGCACATAGACACTGCCACTTTTTTTGGGGCTCCCCAATACACATATCCACCTTACCGCCAATAGGGGGTGCTATTTATTTTTATTTTCTCCTCCAGTGTATGTCAGTGAACTCTGTCAGTCTGAGACCTACCCTGGCTGGGAACCCTGTAGACCTAGTGGGACATGCAGGCATCGAGAGAATCACCCAACCCTCACTGCACTCCTGCACCTAGTTATACACTACACCCCGGCCACCACCACCCTGAGATTATATATGAATCATGCTTATTGTCAGATGCTGTTACTAGGGCTCCCCCCCATCGCCTCGCCCCTCATATCACATTATATATACTGCTGGTTATGTAAGGAGGTAGATGTAACCCCTAGTGAGATGCAGTGATGGGGCACATGCAGTTCACTATTCATCTAGTGAGCGCTTTGCCTCAGTCTTAGTGTCTTACTTTAGAGATGCAGAGTAAATGAAGATGTTTCGGTTGGAGGTATAGCTACAGAGCAAAGGAGGATGTACTACTCACGTAGTCCGGCCAAGGTGCACGCAAGTAATGAAAACACTGGATATTTAGGCATTCTTAGAGAGCACAACAGAGAGACCGAGTGAGAGTGAGAAAGAAGAAGAGGGAAAGAGAGAGCGAGAAACACAGAGTGAAACAGATAGCAGACATCAGAGAGAGAGAGAGTCTGCTGTCGGGCCCATTTGCTTGCTGTTGTTGCACCAAAGTTGATAACTGATATCCAATCAGATTACATTTGCTGGAGATGTTTTCATTATGCTGGGAATATCAGTCAATATGTCTGCTTGCCTGGTAAGCTGATCCAGGATCTGTGCTTACAGACAACTTACACCCAGACTCAAAAGACCAAAGACTGTATCGCTGCTGTGGGATGAAGTCAGACGTTTCTCGTACAAAAAGATCAAGTATAAGCGTAGTTTTACCCTTCCTCGGTCTTAACCTTAACCATTACGGGGTAGAACATCAATCTGACCTTTGATCAGTGTCTTGGGGCAACTTCATCCTACTCCGTATCTCTGCAGATTGGGGATGCATGAAGCCTCACTGCTCTCAGGCAACCGGGGCTTCAGGTCTGTCAAAACAGCTTGTCACGATGTCACGATTGTCATCGTCACAATGTTTGTCCCACACACAGCAGAGGGATGATTCCCGTTCATTGAGTCAAAAAAATAGGATGTCAACACATTTAGTCATTTGGTTCTAAACCATTAAATGCTTTTGCAATGTCCTTACTCTCAATACCTTCTTTTGAAACCATAAAGAATACAGCATGATGCATTGATTGGAGTGTAATCTCCCACTGTGTGCAAACAGCAGTTGTCAATGACATCGTGCCATTCTACACCAATTAAATGAGTGTTAATATAATTGTATATTATTGCAGAGTTACATTCTGAATACACACGGAAATGATTATAAAACGGGATTGGTGTCATGTGATCTGATCCATTGTAATAATGGCACCCAAATGAATAATAGAACATGCGCAGCCAGTTTTCCTTTGCCTCCAGTTGTTTTATTCCCATTGAATTGTACCATAATGCTTTGGGGTGAGGGAACGATCAAGAACAGTAGGGGGGGGGGGGGGGGGGGGGGGGGGGGTTATACGTCTACGTTTCTATCAATAAATAAAACCAAAAGGAAAATACTAAAATCCATTATAAGGTTGTCTTCTAAAAGTCAGCCCTTGTAAAGCAGATTAGGGAGTCGGGATCTCAGAGTAACTCTGCGTTTTCCCTCTGACGACGTCTTAAAGATCTGAAGAGCATCAAGAGATATCTAAGAGAAGTACCTTCAGTTTTTTATTCATCTTTTTTTCCCCCCAATCTTTTTTTCCCCCCGGTGATCAGTGTCGGGAAATGTATTCCTACAGGAATGAGGCGAGTCGGAGTCGTACTCTTCAGTTCGGCTCGGGCTGTCACCGCTCAGTTCAAAACAGTGACATGCAAAACACTCTCATCAGCACCCAAGCTTGCTCTTTGACTCTCTTTTGAACATCAGGGAAACTTGTTCCCAAACAGGTCAGGGTTTTCTCTGCATTTTACAGCTACCTAATGGGCCTGAAGAGTAGCTGTGGTTACATTTCATTACTAAAAGTTATTCTCAGTTGTTTTGTGAAGATTTTGGACAACTATGGCTTAATATCTCTTAGTGGATTAGTACTAGTTTATATCTTTACACCTCTGTACCAGACAGAAAGCAGAGCTCCAGTGATAACTAAAATCCCAGTCTTAAGCACAAGCACACACACATGCACACGCACGCGCCCTCACACGCACACACACTGTTCACACAATTCTCAAATCCGTAAGAGGACAGCTGCATAGGCGTTTCGGGCTTGGGAAAAATGGATAATGGAATCTGGCCAATCAACTTCCTTTCCTCTGTGACAAACACCTGTTTTTCTGTGTCTGCTATGGTTTAGGCTAAACACAGAATATGGATGGATGAGAAATATCACTGGGAGATTAATGGACGCATACAGACAGATACTCCGAGGATTAAGACCTACATACAGATCTCATTTCCAGCATGCTGTTTTGTTGATGTCACCCAGTACAGAATACATGATTTTCTGCCTGTATAGGAGTTCGTAGAATGAACGCGTTAGAATTCAATAGAGATTATGCAAATTATCTTTATTATATATCCTGCCCTTAATTCACCAAACCCTGCCATAATTAACTAACACATCCACCATGAACAAAAAAAAAAAACAGGCACGCATCGGGTATTAAAATCCAAATGTCTCTTTAAAACCTTTTAACTTTCAAACGAGATGATATCACGATGCCGACTAGCTGCTGACGTCCCTTGCCGTGTTTGTCAGTCAGGGATGGAGAGAGGGGGGGGGGGGGGGAGGAAGGATGCTGATTTTGAGGAGAAACGATAGATAGCTAACGCATCGGAGGCAGACATCAGCCACTCAATCACTCTAGATCTACCAGAGGACACCAACAGAGAAAACACATTACCCATGTCTTGTTTTGTCGTGTTTATTAGATTCAGAGCTACCGCCGTACACCCCTCCGGGTCATATGACAATCTCCATTCTCTTTTCTTTCCCCAAAGTTTCTCCCAAACTGCTGAGAGTTCTTTTTTTGATTTGGATCTTCTTTTTTTTCCCAGGGTGCTTTTCTGTATCGTATCTCCCCATGAGCCCCTTCATCGGTGACTGCCTGGCGGTGGCAGTGGTGTCAGGGAGCTAACGACAGAGCAGAGACAGACACAGGAGAGAGAGACTCGGGAGGTAGAAAGAGAGAGAGCGATACGAAGGAAAAAGCTCATTTGAAGTGCCTGTCTAAGAGTAAAAGAGGGCTCTTTAGAAAAAGAAAAAAAACAGTATAAGTGAAACACAAAGACATTATCAGGCTCTTTCATTCCTCCGTTTTTTCCAGTAAAGACAAGTAAACACATCTGCATATCTGAGTCATTGGTTCCAAGGGAGCTGTTATGAGCTATGACCTTAAATCTATCCTCTCTTCCTCTGTCTCTCTCTCTCTGTCACTCTCTAGAGTGTATCGCTAAAGCTAGGAATTTAAGCAAACCCTCATTGAATCGAGCCCTATGCCTCTCCTGTCCTTGTTTAGAACTGTGTCCCTAGGTCTCTCCTCTGTTATTGAGGGAGAGACTGTGGTGTGTGTCGGTACCAATTAGTGTCCAGTTGATGGTAAACTGGCATGAGCCGATGTTCTGGAGCGGGCCAAGGCCGGTCAGGGCCTCTGTCTCTGCTGCTACCATCACCTGGAACTACCAAGCGTGCGGGCCCTACGGCCACATCTCAGCCAGGACTACGGTCAACACACACACTTCAAAAAAAGACATATACACACACGCATGCACACACACACACACACACACACACACACACACACACACACACACACACACACACACACACACACAGTCTCTTTTCAACAGTGTTGGAGAATGTATATTTTATATACAGTATGTGTGTGTGTCTCTTATAAGTATGATCAACTGAACACACTGTTTCAATGATAGACCTTGGCCTGGTCTTCAGTAGCCCTGAAGACCTGCACACTCTCCGCTCTCCTTTAGCCACTGTCACTGTTCTGTCACTGTACATACAGGGAGAATGACTGATCCGTTTCACTTAACCCTGTCACCCTCATTAAACCCCTGGGCCTCCAGGAGCCCAGCTCACAGAGGAGGAAACAAACACCATTGGGTAACTAATAAAAGTGAGGAAGACTGAACAGTTTAGGGTTGTCTCGATTTGTCTCTTTCTCAATTCATTTCAAACGGCTTTATCGGCATGGAAAGTGTTGAACACATACAATGCCAAAGCAAACATAGACATTAGGGATGTGTATCTTTCCCTTTCAAGACGAATGGATACGTGTTTAGTAGAGACATGGGCTCCGATACGATACAGGAATGTTATGTTTTAGTTTGAAATTCATTCTGCGAGATTCGGTTTGATTAGAGCAGTGGTTCCCAAACTTTTTATAGTCTCATACCCCTTCAAACATTCAACCTCCACCTGCGTGCCCTCTCTAGCACCAGGGTCAGTGCACTCTCAAATGTTGTTTTTGGCCATCATTGTAAGATGCCACACATACACTACACAATACATTTACTAAACATTAGAATGAGTGTGAGTTTTATTCACACCCCGACTTGTGGGAAGTGACAAAGAACTCTTATAGGACCAGGGCACAAATAATAATATAATAATAATAAATAATTTTGCTCTTTATTTAGCCATCTTACATATAAAACTTTATTGGTTCATCGAAAATTGTGAATAACTCACCACAGTTTATTGAGAAGGGTGTGCTTGAAAGTATGAACATAACTCTGCAATGTTGGGTTGTATTGGAAAAAGTCTCAGTCTTAAATCATTTTCCACACAGTCTATGCCTGTATTTAGTTTTCATGCTAGTGAGGGCCGAGAATCAACTCTCACATAGGTACATGGTTGCAAAGGGCATCAGTGTCTTAACAGCACGATTTGCCAAGGCAGGATACTCTGAGCGCAGCCCAATCCAGAAATCTGGCAGTGGCTTCTGATTAAATTCAATTTTCACAGAACCACTTGTTGCAATTTCGATGAGGCTCTCTTGTTCAGATATCGGTAAGTGGACTGAAGGCAGGGCATGAAAGGGATAAGGAATCCAGTTGTTTGTGTCATCCGTTCGGTAAAGTACCTACGTAAATGCGCACCCAACTCACTCAGGTGCTTCGCTATATCACATTTAACATTGTTCGTAAGCTTGAGTTAATTTGCACACAAAAAATCATACAATGATGGAAAGACCTGTGTGTTGTCCTTGTTAATGCAGACAGAGAACAGCTCCAACTTCTTTATCGTAGCCTCAATTTTGTCCCGCACATTGAATATAGTTGCGGAAAGTCCCTGTAATCCCAGATTCAGATCATTCAGGCGAGAAAAAACATCACCCAGATAGGCCAGTCGTGTGAAAAACTCATCATGTCAGACTAGTGCAAAGGATGGTCAGTAAAGAAAACTTTAAGCTTGTCTCTCAACTCAAAAAAACGTGTCAATACTTTGCCCCTCGATAAACAGCGCACTTCTGTATGTTGTAAAAGTGTTACATGGTCGCTGCCCATATCATTGCACTATGCAGAAAACACACCAGAGTTCAGGGGCCTTGCTTTAACAAAGTTAACCATTTTCACTGTAGTGTCCAAAACGTCTTTCAAGTTGTCAGGCATTCCTTTGGCAGCAAGAGCCTCTCGGGGGATGCTGCAGTGTACCCAAGTGGCGTCGGGAGCAACTGCTTACATACGCGTTCCCACGCCACTATGTCTCCCTGTCATGGCTTTTGCGCCATCAGTACAGACACCAACACATCTTGACCACCAAAGTCCATATTTTGTCACAAAGCTGTCCAGTACTTAAAAAAGATCCTCTCCTGTTATCCTGGTCTCCAGTGGTTTGTAGAAGAGGATGTCTTCCTTAATTGACACCCCCATAAATGTAACGGATGAGTCTGTTGACTCATACAGCTGTATTGCATAGAATTCACTGGCTTGTATGCGAAGCAGAAATTGTTTCAAAACATCTCCTGCCATGTCACTGATGCGTCGTGTGATGAAGGCACTGTCTGTATAGTTTTTCATGGCCTTTCCCCCCTGCATTGTCCCGGCCATATCCGCGGCAGCAGGAAGAATTAAGTCCTCCATAATAGTATGGGGCCTGCCTGTCCTAGCCACTCGGTAGCTCACCATATAAGATGTTTTTAGCCCCTTCTTATTAGTGGTATCTGTTGCTTTTATACATGGCTAACTACTCGAAAGTCGTCCTAATTCTCGCTCAAAAAATTCCAGTGGCTTATTTTTCAAATTGGCTGATGGTTTAATTTTATTTTTGGCAGTGAAACGAGTAAGAAAAAAACCTCTCCCAAATGTATAGCCCCATTGGAAAATATAAATTGACTGTTTGAAAATTTAATTTAAAAAAAAGTATTAAAAAAAATAAATAAAATAAATGTGAATCACACTTTTATTTGGCGTTTTATTTCTGTAAGTCTTCACAAGGTTTTCACACACTGTCGCTGGTATTTTGGCCCATTCCTCCATGCAGATCTCCTCTAGAGCAGTGATGTTTTGGGGCTGTTGCTGGGCAACACAGACTTTCAACTCCCTCCAAAGATTTTCTATGGGGTTGAGATCTGGAGACTGGCTAGCCACTCCAGGACCTTGAAATGCTTCTTACGAAGCCACTCCTTCATTGCCTGGGCGGTGTGTTTGGGATCATTGTCATGCTGAAAGACCCAGCCACGTTTCATCTTCAATGCCCTTGCTGATGGAAGGAGGTTTTCACTCAAAATCTCACGATACATGGCCCCATTCATTCTTTCCTTTACACGGATCATTCATCCTGGTCCCTTTGCAGAAAAACAGCTCCAAAGCATGATGTTTCCACCCCCATGCCTCACAGTAGGTATGGTGTTCTTTGGATGCAACTCAGCATTCTTTGTCCTCCAAACACGACGAGTTGAGTTTTTACCAAAAAGTTATATTTTGGTTTCATCTGACCATATGACATTCTCCCAATCTTCTTCTGGATCATCCACATGCTCTCTAGCAAACTTCAGACGGGCCTGGACATGTACTGGCTTAAGCAGGGGGACACGTCTGGCACTGCAGGATTTGAGTCCCTGGCGGCGTAGTGTGTTACTGATGGTAGGCTTTGTTACTTTGGTCCCAGCTCTCTGCAGGTCATTCACTAGGTCCCCCCGTGTGGTTCTGGGATTTTTGCTCACCGTTCTTGTGATCATTTTGACCCCACGGGGTGAGATCTTGCGTGAAGCCCCAGATCGAGGGAGATTATCAGTGGTCTTGTATGTCTTCCATTTCCTAATAATTGCTCCCACAGTTGATTTCTTCAAATCAAGCTGCTTACCTATTGCAGATTCAGTCTTCCCAGCCTGGTGCAGGTCTACAATTTTGTTTCTGGTGTCCTTTGACAGCTCTTTGGTCTTGGCCATAGTGGAGTTTGGAGTGTGACTGTTTGAGGTTGTGGACAGGTGTCTTTTATACTGATAACAAGTTCAAACGGGTGCCATAATACAGGTAACGAGTGGAGGACAGAGGAGCCTCTTACAGGTCTGTGAGAGGTCTGTGAGAGCCAGAAATCTTGCTTGTTTGTAGGTGACCAAATACTTATTTTCCACCATAATTTGCAAATAAATTCATTAAAAATCCTACAATGTGATTTTCTGTCTGTCATAGTTGAAGTGTACCTATGATGAAAATTACAGGCCTCTCTCATCTTTTTAAGTGGGAGAACTTGCACAATTGGTGGCTGACTAAATACTTTTTTGCCCCACTGTATCTCTCTGTGTGTGTGTCACAAAATCAAATGGTTTAGACCTTTTGGAAGTTTTTAAGGAATGATCTTCTCTTCTCCTCCTACTTTGAATAATACTTTTAAGATAAATTGGGCTAAACATTTCTTAAAGAATCCAACTTCATCGTGAAATTTCATCCCTCATTATATCTTCTCCCATTTTGGTGGCTTCATTTGATGTTTCTTTGTAACTATAACATTGATAAGATTCCTACAAAATGATCTGATTTGTCCTAGACAAGTATTGTTAGCGTGGTCGTTAATATATAAACACAATTTCCCCCTGCATAGGTATTTCATTTGGAACAGTAAGGATATTTTGTATAGAAACAAGTCTTTATGATGTAACAATCATATCCTGCTGGTGAGACAACTTTTTAATGCAGAAGGATTGTTACACAATTATGTGGTTTAAAAAAAAATCTTGTTACAATATCCCTGTTACACCTAGAGAGTTCGTCATGATCTTTGATGCTATTCCATCTGGAACTCTCATGTTATTCAGAGGTGCAACCAGGCCTCACCTTCTTGACCTACCCTCCTTAATCCAGTTGACTCTCCAATAGGAACAATGGGATTCTCCTTGCTCCATCAGGACAACAGGTCTATACGTGCTTTATTTCAAAGGGATATTGTATCCATTCCTTCTGTCACAACTTACTGGAATACATTTGTCTATAATATCTGTTCGGGGAAAAAAACGCGGTTATTACCACACTAATACCTGCTTGTTAACATGGTCAAAGACGTCTCTTTCAGAATGATCCATAAGTAATACACTGCGAATCATTACAGGAAGAAACTCAAAAGAGACATTTACATGAACTGTACTTTTTGAGGTGTGCATCCAGAAACAGTTTAAAGATAAAGAAGAAAAAAAAAATGTTTTACCTCATAAATCTAATTGTGCTAATGGCAAAATGTAATATTCATAAATGTACATTCACTAATAAAAATAAATAAATAAAAAACACTCTTCCACAAGGAATTCGAGCAGTACATTAAGACCATTCTATATTATTCTAATAAGAAAGATGTTTAAACAATCAATACATGTGTGTCCTTTAAGGTCTTTGTATAATCTGTCATTTGTTGTACCCCCTAGCATATGTTGTCTTTGCCTGTTTGTATACTGGTGTTTCTGCAATACATTGAAAAAATATATTTTTTAAATGAACAAAAAACAAACAATTATCACCTGTATCATCTGTACCCTGTATATCTTAAAATGACCACAAACACTGATTTTTTAAAGCAAAACTACCAAAACGATTGCTGATGGTGAACCTGAACAATCAAAATAAAATCGAATGTAAGCCGATCTGCATGTACAAGCAGATGGAAGTTGTGTCACTGGAGGTAGCTTAGGCTACAGTTTTCCGGCAACACACAATTTTCAACAGGGCATTGGACAACAATAACCTAGCAAATGACGTTGGTTGTGACGCAACTAATAAAGCCTTAATACTGCCCAATCAATTTCACAAACATTGGAATGCTGTAGGTGAGGCGCAAGATCAAGAATCGGCCTACCTCTCGTTGGTCAGCACACGAAGCTGCGCTGGGCGCAGTTTGACTAGGCTACTGAACCTATGGTTGTTCAGGCGTTCAAAATGACTTGTAGATCACTAGCCAGGTTTCCGTTGCAAAATCAATGTGCTCAATAATGTTTCTTTGCAAGACAAGGATTGTTCTGACTTTCAACAATGCCTGATTTGCTTCGCTTTGCTTTTCTGGTTGGCTGGATGCAAGTTTCACGATCCAATGTATTTCAGCTCTACAGGAGTGCACGTTTCACCATGGCATTGTTAGAATATGGCAAATATGATTCAATTCTTGCATCTGCATTCTACCCATGGTGGCTTTTGCACTGAGACGTGAAACAGATACAGTAGGTGGAATGGCATACAGGCTGTAGTCAATTTATGAATGCACAATTTGTCTAAATGCATAATGGAAACACTTAAACCACTTTATTCGACACTCTAGTTAAGGAAAAGTACGGCAAATATATCTTAGTGATGCATAAGAGTAGGAGACTCAGATACAACCTCCTAATAGGTTAAGGTAAGACGACGAAGCGTTGGGAGTCAAGATACACTTTATGTTTATTATGCTTCATAAGAGGAATGATGTTTGTGTGCTTGTGTGTGCCTGTGTGAAAGAGAGTGTATGAGCATAGGC
Source organism: Oncorhynchus clarkii lewisi (assembly GCF_045791955.1). Lineage (NCBI taxonomy): Eukaryota > Metazoa > Chordata > Actinopteri > Salmoniformes > Salmonidae > Oncorhynchus > Oncorhynchus clarkii. The sequence continues at coordinate 4,288,806 of NC_092160.1, read as the reverse complement.
GAAGCGGTGCGGCAAAGTATTATATTTTAGAGTGAAAGCTGCTCCTTCATGCAACTCCCTGTCAGCAGTCTATTGTCCATGCGCCTGCCCGTCTGTGTGCGCTCTTTCACCGAAACTCACTCTTTCACCGAAACTCACTCTTTCACCGAAACTCGTTTAAACCTGCCTGAAGGCTAATATAAAGGCTGTAGGCTAAAAACAGCCCCATAGCCTTGTAGTCTTATTATACTGAGATTTTGCATGCGCTGCATTCGTTGCCTTCCTTTTAGACAGAATAAATGGCCTGGGTAGCCATTTGATTAGATGTTCGGGAGTCTTATGGTTTGGGGGTAGAAGCTGTTTAGAAGCCTCTTGGACCTAGACTTGGTGCTCTGGTACCTTTTGCCGTGCGGTAGAAGAGAACAGTCTATGACTAGGGTGGCTGGAGTCTGATAATTTTTAGGGCCTTCCTCTTACACCGCCTGGTATAGAGGTCCTGGATTGCAGGAAGCTTGGCCCAATGATGTACTGGGCCGTACGCACTACCCTCTGTAATGCTTTGCGGTTAAGGCGGAGCAGTTGCCATACCAGGCAGTGATGCAACCAGATGCTTTCGATGGTGCAGCTGTAGAACCTTTTGAGGATCTGAGGACCCGTGCCAAATCTTTTCAGTCTCCTGAGGGGGAATGGGTTTTTGTCGTGCCCACTTCTCGACTGTCTTGGTGTGCTTGGACTATGTTAGTTTGTTGGTGATGTGGACACCAAGGAACTTGAAGCTCTCAACCTGCTCCACCACAGCCCCGTCGATGAGAATGGTGTTGGAATCATGCCTGGCCGGGCAGTGAACAATAAGTGAACAAGTAGGCCCATTAGCCTAATTAATGCATATTGAAGAACCACACAAGTTACATGGCTCTTTCGGTTAGAGCATTCGATTTTGCAAAAGCATACATCATTTTGGATTACTGTGCCCATGAAAACTGTTTTAACATTGTAGCCTAAAATATCAATAATTGGCCTATCCTAAAAGAAAAAACGATTCATAATGTGTCAGTACAACTGACTAGGTATCCCCCTTTCCCATTGGATTTAGCAAGGCTCTGTGAAGGTCCATTCATTTTCAGCACATAAGGAGTTGATGGCGATTCCTTTTCAGCACTTTATGACTCTTGTTTAGGCTAATTATTGATATTCTAAGATACAATGTCGAAACGGTTTTCATGGGGACAGAAATCTGAAAGAGTCATGTAACTCAGGCTAACAGGCCTACTTGTTGGACGCGCATTTGGTATCCAGCTGTTTAGTCAGGCCTAGGGATACTAGCGACCATCATCAGCTGATCCAGGAAAAATGTTTTTCTAAATGACAGTCAAGTGACAAACAGCTTTCGTTATATGGCACGCAATACATTGCGCCAGTGAAAACAGTTCCCCGTTGGAGCCAATCTAATACCTCTACATTTATGTTGATTTTCTGCTATTATCAGAATGATTTACAGAAGGGTATAGAATATTTAACGGAGAAAGCATCAAGGCAATGAGTTAATGGTTTCATATGTTTTTTTTGTTGTGTGTGGATTGGACACAGAGTCTAGGCTACTGTGCGCAATTGTGTAGGATAGCCTATAGGCTATTGCGCAAAACATCCTACAGTATTTCCCTTTCTATTGTTCAAATCCAATCAAAGTTTATTTGTCACGTGCGCCGAATACAACAGGTGTAGTAGACCTTGCAGTGAAATGCTTACTTACAGGCTTTAACCAATAGTGCAAAAAAGGTGTTAGGTGAACAATAGGCAAGTAAAGAAATAAAACAACAGTAAAAAGACAGGCTATATACAGTAGCGAGGCTATAAGAGTAGCGAGTCAATAAAAGTAGCGAGGCTAAATACAGACACCGGTTAGTCATGCTGATTGAGGTAGTATGCACATGTAGATATGGTTAAAGTGACTATGCATATATGATGAACAGAGTTCAGGACATTTAATGACAACAAACATGTAATATAATATTTTGCCCATATGAACACATTTATTTTAGGTAATAGCCTAAAGAACAGCTACATGATTTAATAAAAATCAGCAAACAGACACCTTGTATCACATTCTTTAATAAAATACTCAAAACCAGAAACAGGCAGATAGACCAGGCCAGATAGAAACAGGCCAGATAGACTGGCAAGGAATCTCCATGTATCTCGACTAGTGTGAGTGCATTGGGGGTCTGCAGGCAGCATAGTACCTTCTGCAAAGCGCGTGTGTTAGAGTGTATATGAGATGCCGTGCAGTATGGTATGTCTGGTTGATTGTGTTCCATAGGTACTTCCTGTGGTATAGTGAGTGGCCTTATGCAGCAGAGATGATTCATGACTTTCACTGCCGTTTTCAGAGAGAAAATGTACACAATAAATCTGTCTTTGCCTCACTGTTTGTCACTGTCACCACATACGCACGCACGCACGCACGCACGCACACACACACACACACACACACACACACACACACACACACACACAAACGTAGGCAACGTAGTGTCTTGGGCCAGTAACCAAAAGGTCGCTATGGCTGCACAGTCTTACGACTCCCACCATATAGACCATAAAAAGGACTCTTTTCATGTCTTCTTTGGGGGTCATTTACACAAATAAAATAAGAATAAAATAAAAGATGGCTTACTCATTATCTACCCCTTCCTCGTCCTGTGGAGGAATGAAGAGCACACGATACTGTTTATAAATAACCTCATCTTAAAGTGATGAGCTACATTGACACTAGTGTGCCTTCTAAATTCATTCATACACACAAACACGTTGTTTATGCAACGGATTACTGTTAATATTGCAGATCTGAAGGCGGTTGTACTCTGTTGTACTTTATCTACCAGGGCCACACTACATCTGTGTCTGCTGTACAAAGGACAAAGTCTCTTTTAACGTGGTGGTAGGAAGTGTGTGTGTGCTCTACTCTGTACTGTGTACTTAGCAGAGGTCACTGCAGACAATAGCCCTGGGGAAACGAGAGGAGCTTCAAAGACACAGTAATTCACTTTGAATTGTAAATTGTGGATATCTGCACAGTTCAATCCAATTGGCAATTTGTTTTCAATGTCATCGACTGCCAGAAACACACCCTCTAACCAGATCCCTCTCACAGTGTTAGCAAATACTGCTCACGATTATAAAAGCTAATAGAGTTTTTAATAGCAGTAATACCAAGACTAACTCTCACCCTAGTCTATCTATTATATCATGTTATCTTAAAGGGGAAAGTCTACACTAAAGGAAACTGTCCGTTCGTAGTACAGTATTTTTTATTCCCTTCTTTTTTCAAATGAACTGTCAACTTCCTCATAACTTATTTTCCACGCCTCTGACTTGTCCTCTCTGTTTTTTTTTCTCGTTCTTTTTTTTCCGAGCGTCATCGCCTCACAGGGCTTGCGGTTTTCTCACAAGTCACAGCACACAGGAAGCGTGTAGCGGCAAAACAGGTCCCTGTCACTGTTTCCACTCCTCAGAAAGGGACCACAGCTCTAAATTTAACCCCTGTTAACACCAATAACAAGATCCCAGGTGCCCAAAATAAACACTGCAACAATCACATGGGTTTTTATTTAACCGCACAGCGCTATTTTTAGCTAAACATGCTAATATACTTACAGTATGTTGTTCGTCTGGGATGTGTGGTTGACGTTAAAAGGGTGGCGTGACAGAGGAACATTGTCACAGTCAATTAGCTGACCTGGTGTAGTGGAGTATCCAGGTTGGGGACAGACGAGTTGGCTTGGTCGGCTTATTTGACTCGTCACCAAAGGATCACATGAATTAATAGAAAATAGTCACATACTGTAGTTGTAGTGGCACTGACATAGTCCATCTGTCCACTAGAGACAGGCCAAGATATTTACACTATTTCAAATATTTGGTCATCATTGCCTTTGTTAACCTAAAAGCATTTCAAAACATGCTTACACATTTTTCACCCAAGAAAGGACATGTTCCATCAAAATGTGTAAGATTTTGCTGTACTGTAAAATATTTAGCTCAAACATTGGCTATTGGCTATCAAGGAATTGATATCACTATCCTCTCCAACATATACGCTTTTTGGGTGAATTACGTTTTAGGCCAGCAGAACACTACATCAATCAATCTTCCTCTACTTCAAAGCAATGGGAGGAAATATGACTCTTCTTTTCACAGCTCTCCCATTTCATATCACCGGCAGCTAGCACTTACATCACTTCCACCACCGCCGAATAACACGGCTGAAAAAACACTGTCATTACAGAGTAAGAAATAAGAGAGAGGGAGAGAGAACGAGAGATGAGAGTGGGATCGATTAGCCTGTGATGAGAAGAGTAATGCAAGCCACAGTGTTGTTGTGTCTGATGGCTCTGTGTGTGTGTGTGCGTGTGTGTGTGTGTCTTTAGATAGGGGGAAATGAGTGAGATTGGGCCTCTCTGACAGTTTTGCTGAATGACTCTGTAATAGCGGAGGGTGTAAGTGTAAGGGCTGGATGTTTGTGTGTGAGTGTGTATATGTGTGTGTATATGTGCGTGTGTGTCTGTCTGTGTCTATGTACACATGACAACTCTTTCCTTTCCAGCGCCCTGGATCGATTGTGAGTGATAACAAACAAATAATTGTTAGAGTTCAATCTGAACTGTCTGTATAAAACAACAGTAATAATAGCTGCGTATCTGTACCATCTCTTATCTGTCTCTTTGTGTTGTGCGGATTCTGTGACCAGATGCTCTGTATCAGAAGGAGAGGAGGGGAGAGAGGAGAGGAGGGGAGAGGGTTGAGGAGAGGAGGGTTGAGGGAGCATACGGGCCCAAGGGTTTGGACAGAAGCCAAAAGCAGACTGGGTTACTCTGGTCTAGCAGGCCAGAGCCAATACTGCACTCTTAGAATTTTTTGGGGAGGTTTAATATAGAACATTTTGGTTCTTTGGATGAGATTAAACGATTATTCACTAAAAAAGGGGCCAGTTTATTAGGTACATCACCCCGTTCACAAAAATGGTTAGTTCCTACAGACAGTGAGTCCTGTGGCCGTGGCTTGCTATATAAAGCAGGCAGACAGGCATCGAGGCATTCAGTTACTGTTAGATTGAACGCTAGAATGGGCAAAACAAGTGACCTAAGCGACTTTGAGCATGATATGATTGTCGGTGCCAGGCGTGCCGGCTTCAGTACTCAGAAACGGCCAGCCACCTGGGCTTTTCACGTACGAAAGTGTTGAGGGTTTACAGAGAATGGTGAGACAAACAAAATACATCCAGTCAGTGGCAATCATGTGGGCGAAAACAGCTCATTGATGAGAGAGATTGAAGGAGAATGGCAAGAATCGTCCAAGCTAACAGGCGGGCCACAAACAGGCAAATAACGGCGTAGTACAACAGTGGTGTGGAGAACAGCATCTCAGAATGCACAACTCATGGGTCCTTGTTATGGATGGGCTATTGCAGCAGACGACCACACCGGGTTACACTTCTATCAGCTAAAACAAGAAGAGGCTCCAGTGGGCGTGTGATCACCAACACTGGACAATTGAGGAGTGGAAAAACATCTCCTGGCCCGACAAATCCTGGTTCCTGTTGCACCATGCCGACGGCAGAGTCAGGATTTGGAGTCCACTGTACCGTTGGTGTCAACGGTACAGTGATACCAACTGAGACACCTTTGAATGCCACACCTTGAAGAATCCATGCCCCGAAGATTTCAGGCTGTTTTGGAGGCAAAGGGGGGTCTGACACAGTACTATATGGGTGTACCTAATAAATTGGCCTCTGAGTGTATATACCCAGTGAATGCAAAGAACCATCAGGGTTCTATCCCTACCTGAGTGTAATGGGGATTTTAGAAAACAACAGCTAACAAAAGCTAACCCAGTCACATCAAACTCTGAAATGACAACTAACGTTCCTTTTCAATTTGTTTCAAGTGTTTTGATTTGACATTTATCTCCATATTAATGATGTAGCTTCATGATTTCACCTGGTCAGAAAAATAACTAGCTGACGTCAGACACCGTTAGCTCTCTCTGGCAGGGGAAAGATCGCATTCATATTTTGAAACAAGTTTCCAGAGGTCTGAGAGGCAAACAGCAAGGTTCATGCAAACCTGTGCTGTTGCAAACTAAATGCTCGCTATAGGCAATAGGAAATAATGTGTTAAAAAATAACAGTAGATTAAAGAGGTGTTCCATATAGAACCTTTTGGTCAATTAAAAATGTGGAACTGTCATTTCAATGAAAAAACCAACTGCCATTCCAGCATGAACATGCACGAGGAGGGTGGTTGAACCAACCTGCACGTAGCCTACCAATAAGCGCGTTCTTTTTGAACGTATTAAGGTCAGCAAAGTTGATTATTTAATTCAAATACATGAAACCAAAGTCATATGATAATCTATTGACTAGATAAATAAAGTTGAAACGAAACAGAAAAGGCTAGGCTACTTTAATTCGACACTTTACAAGCTAGCCAGCTAATTCTTTCAAATAAACATTCTGTTTTATTATGGGATATGTCAAATGGAGCTACAGGCCCAGCCTGACATTGGCCATTAGCACATTTTTACTTTTATTTTAGCAGTTCAGCGTGGAGCCAATTGAGTTGACTAAATTATGTTCCATGAAACGGTTAGAAGACTGTTGCTGACTGAGAGGAGGCATGTATAAATTATTTATAATAAATTATGTATAATAAGTCTTAGTGAGTCACTAGCCTAGCTAATCATTACATGACTTTAAAGAAACTGTCTATGTTTTGCTCAGTCTGGCAGTAACCCAGAAATATCAGAGGCAGAGGATCTCTCTTTCGGCTGCTGCTGACAACAATTGCACATAAGATGTTCTTCTACATCATAATCATTTCATGTCGGCAGTTAGCCTAGTGGTTCGAGCATTGGACTAATAACCGTAAAGGTTGCAAGATCGAATCCCCGACCTTACAAGGTAAAAATCTGTCGTCCTGCCACAGAACAAGGCAGTTAACCTGCTGTTCCTAGGCCGTCAATGAAAATAAGAATTTATTCTTAACAGACTTGCCTAGTTAAATAAAAGGTTTTTTGTCTTCATGTTGGCAGATTAACTCATGCTTATTTCTGAAGATTAACTCATGTTTTGTTCCTTTTTTCTTCTACCCTGGAACCAGTCATGCAACAACCCATATTGTACTGGCGGAAGGTAGCCCAGCGACTAAGGTGTTGTATCTGTGGCCAAAAGGTGTTCGTTTCAAATCCCGGGTCGAACGCTGCAAAAAATGGGCGGAATTGATCTGACAACTTGGTTCAAATCCCCCCCCCCCCCTAGGTGTGAGTTCTGCTGTTTGGGGTGGTTGAGAGTGGAGCAGGAGATACATCATTATTCACAGTAATTAATGGATAAAGTTGTATTGTATGGTAAAGAATTCAGCCAACATTTCAGTGGGCCAGAATTCAAACAAAGAGATTCCTCCCTGGCCACAAAGTTTCAAGTTTTTAAATGTCACGTGCACAATTACAGTGAAATTCCTTTCTTGCAAGCTCTTATCCCCAAAATGCTGTAACCATTATCAATATAAACTCAGCAAAAAAAGAAACGTCCTCTCACTGTTAACTGAGTTTAACAGTGAGCAACTTAACATGTGTAAATATTTGTATGAACATAACAAGATTCAACAACTGAGACATAAACTGAACAAGTTCCACAGACATGTGACTAACAGAAATGGAATATTGTGTCCCTGAATAAAGGGGGGGGTCAAAATCAAAAGTAACAGTCAGTATCTGGTGTGGCCACCAGCTGCATTAAGTACTGCAGTGCATCTCCTCCTCATGGACTGCCCCATATTTGCCAGTTATTGCTGTGAGATGTAACCCCACTCTTCCACCAAGGCACCTGCAAGTTCCCAGACATTTCTGGGAACTGACATTCCTGTCTTGCAGGAAATCACACACAGAACGGCTGGTGGCATTGTAATGCTGGAGGGTCATGTCAGGATGAGCCTGCAGGAAGGGTACCACATGAGGGAGGAGGATGTCTTCCCTGTAACGCACAGAGTTGAGATTGCCTGCAGTGACAACAAGCTCTGTCCGATGATGCTGTGACACACCGCCCCAGACCATGATGGACCCTCCACCTCCAAATTGATCCCACTCCAGAGTACACGCCTCGGTGTAACGCTCATTCCTTCGACGATAAACGCAAATACGACCATCACCCCTGGTGAGACAAAATCGCGACTCGTCAGTGAAGAGCACTTTTTGCCAGTCCTGTCTGGTCCAGGGACGGTGGGCTTGTGCCAATAGGCGACGTTGTTGCCGGTGATGTCTGGTGAGGACCTGCCATACAACAGGCTTACGAGCCCTCAGTCCAGCCTCTCTCAGCCTATTGCAGACAGTCTGAGCCCTGATGGAGGGATTGTGTGTTCCTGGTGTAACTCGGGCAGTTGTTGTTGCCATCCTGTACCTGTCCCGCAGGTGTGATGTTCATAAATGGCACCATGCAGTGTTCTATATGGAATCATTTTGGTTCAGTATAGATGAACCTCTAGGGTTCTGATCAAAGAACCATATAAAAGGGTTCTATATAGAACATTTAGGGGTTCCATACAGTACATGAAGCAGACAATATAACAATTTTTGGTTCTATAATGAACCTTTATCTACGCTGCCTGGGCCACACACACACACACACACACACACTTTCTTGGGGACCTGAAAATTTACTGGTTTTCATGAAGCTGTCCCCTCAAGAGGAAGCTTTTCACTTTAGCCTGTAATCGAGTTCAGATTATTAATCAATTTACCAGGGTGTTTACAAACACTACAGGAACAAGATCATCCACATGTATCGATCACATTTTTACTAATGCTGTAGAACTTGTTCTAAAGCTGTATCCGTACCCATTGGATGTAGTGATCACAATATAGTGGCTATATCCAGGATAGCCATAGTTCCTAAAGCAGGGCCTGTGCATAAGAGATCATATAAAATATTTTGCTGTGACTCTTATGTGGATGATGTTAAAAATATTTGTTGGTGTGATGTGATTCATGAGGAGCATCCAGACGCTGCACTTGATGTATTTAGGAAATTGCTTCTTCCAATTATTGATGAACATGCACCTGTTAAGAAACTTAAACATGCAAATGTTAAATGAGGAATTGAAAAACTGTATGGTTGAAAGATATGGGGCAAAAAGAGTGGCCTGTAGGTCTGGCTGCACATCTGACTGGCTGACTTACTGCAAATTGAGAAATTATGTGACTAAACTTAACACAAAGAAGAAGAAACTGTATTATGAAGCCAAGATCGATGATATAAAGAATGATGGAAAAAAATATAAATGAAATGATGGGCATAAAGACAAATTCAACTCCATCTTTCGTCAAATCAGATGGCTTTTTCATCACAAAAATCATTTGATGTTGCCAATTATTTTAATCATTACTTCATTGCCAAAGTGGTCAGACTTAGGCAGGAAATGCCAACAACGAACAGCGAGACATCGTACTCATGTATAAAAAACGAAAAATGAAAGAAAATAATTGTAAGATAGAATTTTGTAAAGCTGGAAGAGGTGGAAAATAGATTCTTAACGATCAATAATGACAAACCTTCTGGCATTGACAATTTAGATGGAAAGCCACTGAGGATGGTAGCTGACTCTACAGCCGCTCCTATTTGTCATATCTTTAATCTGAGCCTAGAGAAGAGTCTTTGTCCTCAGGCCTGGATGAAAGCCAAAGTCTTTCTGCTACCCAAGAGTGGGAAAGCAGCCTTTACTGGTTCTGACAGCAGATCTATCAGCTTGCTGCCAACTCTTAGCAAACTGTTGGAAAAATTTGTCTTTGACCAAATACAATGCTACTTCTCGGTAAACAAATTAACAACAGACTTTCAGCATGCTTATAGAAAAGGGCACTCAACATGTACTGCAATGACACAAATGACTGATGATTAGTTGAAAGAAATTGATAATAAGAAGATTGTGGGAGGTTTCAGTGCAGCCTCTGATATAATTGACAATAACCTGTTATTGAGAAAACTTATGCATTAAACAAAGCATGTGTGTCCATGTATGCTGATAATTCAACCATATACGCATCAGCAACCACAGCTAATGAAGTCACTGACACCCTAAACAAAGAGTTGCAGTCAGTTTTAGAATGGGTGGCCAGTAATAAACTGGTCCTGAACATCTCTAAAACTAAGAGCATTGTATTTGGTACAAATCATTCCCTAAATTCTTGACCTCAGCTGAATCTGGCAATGAATGTGGCTGTTGAACAAGTTGAGGAGACTAAATTACACGGTGCTACCTTAGATTGTAAACTGTCATGGGTAAAGCGTATACAGTGCCTTCGGAAAGTATTCAGACCCCATGACTTTACAGCCTTGATCTAAAATGTATTAAATTGTTTTTACCTTGTCAATCTACACACAATACTCCACAATGACAGAGCAAAAACATTTTTTTTTGAATTTATGCAAATGTATATAAAAAACAACTGAAATATCACATTTACATAATTATTCAGACCCTGTACTTTGCTGAAGCACCGTTGGCAGCGATTACAGCATCGAGTCTTCTTGGGTATGACGCTACAAGCTTGGCACATCTGTATATTGGGAGTTTCTCCCATTCTTCTCTGCAGTTCCTCTCAAGCTCTGTCAGGTTGGATGGGGAGCATCGCTGCACAGCTATTTTCAAGTCTCCTTAGAGATGTTCGATCGGGTTCAAGTCTGGGCTCTGGCTGGGCCACTCAAGGACATTCAGAGATTTGTCCTGAAGCCACTCCTGCGTTGTCTTGGCTGTGTGCTCAGGGTAGTTATCCAGTTGGAAGGTGAACCTTCACCCCAGTCTGAGGTCCTGAGCTCTCTGGAGCAGGCTTTCATCAAGGATCTCTGTGTACTTTGCTCCGGTCATCTTTCCCTTGATCCTGACTAGTCTCCCAGTCCCTGATGCTGGAAAACATCCCCACAGCATGATGCTGGCACCACCGAGCTTCACAGTAGGGATGGTGACAGGTTTTCTCCAGACGTGTCTCTTGGCATTCAGGCCAAAGCCTTCAATCTTGGTTTCATCAGACCAGAGAATCTTGTTTCTTACTGAGGAGTGGCTTCTGTCTGGCCACTCTTCCGTCTGGCCACTCTACCATAAAGGACTGATTGGTGGAGTGCTGCAGAGATGGTGGTTCTTCTGGAAGGTTCTCTCATCTCCACAGAGGAACTCTAGAGCTCTGTGACTATCAGGTTCTTGGCCACCTCCCTGACCAAGACCATTCTCCCTCGAATGCTCAGTTTGGCCCGGCGGCCTGCTCTAGGAAGTGTCTTGGTGGTTCCAAACTTCTTCCATTTAAGAATGATGGAGGCCACAGTGTTCTTGTGGATTTTCAATGCTGCAGACATGTTTTGTTACCTTTCCCCAGATCTGTGCCTCGACCTAATCCTGTCTCGGAGCTCTACAGACAATTCCTTCGACCTCATGGCTTGGTTTTTGATCTGACATGCACTGTCAACTGTGGGACCTCACATAGACAGTTGTGTGCCTTTCCAAATCATGTCCAATCAATTGAATTTACAACAAGTAGACTTCGATCAAGTTGTAGAAACACCTCAATGATGATAAATGGAAACAGGATGCACCTGAGATCAATTTCAAGTCTCATAGCAAAGGATCTGAATAGTTATGTAAATACGGTGTTTCTTTTTTTTTCTCCACGAAATTATAAAAACTTGTTTTCGCTTTGTCATTATGGGGTATTGTGTGTAGATTGCTGAGTTTCTTATCTTAATTGAATCCCTTTTAGAATAAGGCTGTAACGTAACAAAATGTGGAAAAAGTCAAGGGATCTGAATACCCTCTGAAGGTTGTGACGACGGGGAGAGGTCCGTCAGTAATAAAGATCGTCTCCGCTTTTTGTTTTGACACTACACTCAACAATGCAAGTCCTCCAGGCTCTAGTTTTATCTTAACTTGATTATTGTCAAGTCATACACTCAAGTTCTGCAAAGAAAGACCTAGTTAAGCTTGCAACTGGTCCAGAACAGAGTGGCACGTCTTGCTCATTGTAATCCGAGGGCTGATATCAATACTTTGCATGCCAGTCTCTCTTGGCGAAGAGTTGAGGAAAGAATTGTTTTTATAAGACACATTTGTGTGTTGAAAATTCCAAATGGTTTGCATCGTCAACTTACACACAGCACTGACACATACACTTACCCCACCAGACATGCCACCAGGGGTCTTTTCGCAGTCCCCAGGTCCAGAACAAATTCAAGGAAATGTAAAGTATTATACAGAGCCAGGAGTGCATGGAACAACCTTCCATCTTAGTGAGTGAACAGCAAACCTGGTTTCAAAAAACAATTAACCACCTCACAATACAACGCCTCACCCCATGTGACCTACTTGTTGTGTGTATGTATTGTTATGTACATGGAACTGATAGATGCACAAACACACCACATGTTAATGTTTTAAAATGTGTGTAAATTGCAAAGTCTTTTGTCTGTAGTGTCTTTGTTGTTATACGCCGGACCTCAGTATGACTAGCTGTTGCCATTGACGTCGGCTAATGGGGATCCTAATCAATTGAATCAAATCAAATGCAGGGGCTTACCGGGGCTGAAGCCTCTGGGCCCAGGCCCCTTGGGGCACAAGATGCAGCAACAAAAAAAAGTAATCCTACCCAATTTTTTACATTTTTTTGCAAAAATATATATTAAGTACATATTATATATGTGGTGTTATGGCCATCCTGTGACACTTCACTTGGACTAAGAAAATGCACTTTATGACACTGTCATGAAGCTTTATGACCATCAAATAAGCCAGATAGGCCTCTCATGTACATGCCCTTATATCAGTCAAAAAGAGGGTGTCTTGTCCTGCTCCTGAAATCTGCTCCTGAATTTATCCCAGTCATCAGCAAGAGAGCATTGGGGTAGGTGCATGTCTGACATCCATGTGTGCGCAATTACAATGATAATTGAATATGGTCAATTAAACTGTTGATATGTAGGGTTTTGACTTACTTCCAGTGACTTGCGAAAGTATTCGGCCCCCTTGAACTTTGCGACCTTTTGCCACATTTTAGGCTTCAAACATAGATATAAAACTGTATTTTTTTGTGAAGAATCAACAATTGGGCGTGCTAAATTATTCAGCCCCTTTACTTTCAGTGCAGCAAACTCTCTCCAGAAGTTCAGTGAGGATCTCTGAATGATCCAATGTTGACCTAAATGACTAATGATGATGAATACAATCCACCTGTGTGTAATCAAGTCTCAGTATAAATGCACCTACACAGTGATAGTCTCAGAGGTCCGTTAAAAGCGCAGAGAGCATCATGAAGAACAAGGAACACACCAGGCAGGTCCGAGATACTGTTGTGAAGAAGTTTAAAGCCGGATTTGGATACAAAAAGATTTCCCAAGCTTTAAACATCCCAAGGAGCACTGTGCAAGCGATAATATTGAAATGGAAGGAGTATCAGACCACTGCAAATCTACCAAGACCTGGCCGTCCCTCTAAACTTTCAGCTCATACAAGGAGAAGACTGATCAGAGATGCAGCCAAGAGGCCCATGATCACTCTGGATGAACTGCAGAGATCTACAGCTGAGGTGGGAGACTCTGTCCATAGGACAACAATCAGTCGTGTATTGCACAAATCTGGCCTTTATTGAAGAGTGGCAAGAAGAAAGCCATTTCTTAAAGATATCCATAAAAAGTGTTGTTTAAAGTTTGCCACAAGCCACCTGGGAGACACACCAAACATGTGGAAGAAGGTGCTCTGGTCAGATGAAACCAAAATTGAACATTTTGGCAACAATGCAAAACGTTATGTTTGGCGTAAAAGCAACACAGCTCATCAACCTGAACACACCATCCCCACTGTCAAACATGGTGGTGGCAGCATCATGGTTTGGGCCTGCTTTTCTTCAGCAGGGACAGGGAAGATGGTTAAAATTGATGGGAAGATGGATGGAGCCAAATACAGGACCATTCTGGAAGAAAACCTGATGGAGTCTGCAAAAGACCTGAGACTGGGACGGAGATTTGTCTTCCAACAAGACAATGATCCAAAACATAAAGCAAAATCTACAATGGAATGGTTCAAAAATAAACATATCCAGGTGTTAGAATGGCCAAGTCAAAGTCCAGACCTGAATCCAATCGAGAATCTGTGGAAAGAACTGAAAACTGCTGTTCACAAATGCTCTCCATCCATCCAACCTCACTGAGCTCGAGCTGTTTTGCAAGGAGGAATGGGAAAAAATTTCAGTCTCTCGATGTGCAAAACTGATAGAGACATACCCCAAGCGACTTACAGCTGTAATCGCAGCAAAAGGTGGCGCTACAAAGTATTAACTTAAGGGGGCTGAATAATTTTGCACGCCCAATTTTTCAGTTTTTGATTTGTTAAAAAAGTTTGAAATATCCAATAAATGTTGTTCCACTTCATGATTGTGTCCCACTTGTTGTTGATTCTTCACAAAAAAATACAGTTTTATATCTTTATGTTTGAAGCCTGAAATGTGGCAAAAGGTCGCAAAGTTCAAGGGGGCCGAATACTTTCGCAAGGCACTGTATGTGGGTGTCATAACCACCATAAAATAACTATCCTGGTAGGTTTTGTGGGTTTTTGTAGGTGTCATATGTAGGTGTCATAACCACCATAAAATAACTATCGTGGTAGGTTTTGTGGGTTTTTACACTCTTATGTAGGTGTCTTAACCAGCCATAAAATAACGTAATATATGTCACAACAGGTCTAAATATATGTGTCATGGCAGCGTAATGACAAGTTCTGTCAGCTGATATGACATATTATGACATGATTATGGCCGTGTCATAACTTGTTTTGATGCTGGGTGTCAAGTAAAGTGTTAACGTCTCGTTCTGTCTCTCTCTGTTCACCTGTCTTTTTCCATCTCTCTTTCTGTTCCCCCCCTCTCTCTGCCTCCCCCTCGCTCTGTCTCTGTCTCGCTCTCCCTCTACCCTGCCATCCTTCCCTCTCTCTGTCTCCTTCTGTCTCGCTGTCCCCGCTGCTGTCTTTAGATAGCACAACAGGCTATTGATGTGGTGAGGCTCTGCAGAAAGCAGATTCTGTCTCATTGTCTGAGGAGAAAATGAGCCAATGGCTTCCGATAAATATTCCCTATCACTCCACCCTGCTCTGCTCCACTCCGCGCTGAGCTCCACGGGAGAGCAACGCACAGGATCAGTCTTTGGGCTAGGGCCACTGTGTTACTATGGTGACACGACCACTGCATGCTGTGTGTGTGTGACAGGGTAGGGGGTTGTGTGTGTGTGTGTGTGTGTGTGACAGGGTGGGGGTAGTGTGTGTGTGTGTGTCAGTACTGACCGTGCCTCTACCTCCTATTCTCTGACCAGCGGAGTGACTCCATTCTCCCAGGCCCTCTGGAGAGATCAGAGAGCATGTTGGGTAACAGACTGGAGGACTGGAGTTCCCCTGGACCTGCTCCAGAGCTCCCCCTCTCTCTTTTTCCGCTTCACTCCCCTCCTCCCCCTCTCTCCCCCTCGGGTTTCCCCTGGCCTTACTACTGTGGACGGACATGGTCATGTCAGGCTGTTTCAGGCTGTTTTAGGCCTATTATAGATGACCTGCAGTTAGCAGGAAAAATAAACCAGCAGTGGACAAGCCATCCAAACCTTTTCCCATGATGACCTAAACACTAGCTGGGATCAGTGTCTACCACCACAGTCTGGTTAATTTCTCTGCTGACTCATTTCCTCTAGTTCCCTATTTTAAACATTCAAAAGTCATTCCGACTCAGTTTTGAGAGCAGTTTGAGCCAACAAATGTAGCTCAAATGAAGTGATCAACACCACAGTCGTCATTGCACAATCAGTGATGAAACAGTGTGTGATGTCAGAAGTGTGCATTTGAACCTCAGGGGCATACTTAAGGGGTAAAGATTTTCCAGCAACATCAAATGCTTTTAGTGTAAATTAGTGTAGTCGGGAGGGGGTTAGGTACAGGCCTAGTCTGGGTGGAGAGAGAGAGATCGAGAGATTAAGTTGTGAAGATATGACTGTACTGTACAGAGAACAACAAGAGAAAACTAGAGTGAGCGAAACAGAGAGAGGGGAAAAAAAACAGGTTACGGAATGTTTACCTGCGCCCACTCTGTTGAGCGTTTAACCCCCTCTTTAATGGAGCAAGCCTGCACATGCTACAGCTCTCTGTCTGCTGTACCTCACCCTAACTCTAAATCTGCCTCTCCTCTCACCCTGCCACAATGACAATGCAACACCTCGTCACTGTTTCCTAACACAAATGCTCCTGTGATCTCACAACACACACAGAGGTATATCATATTGAGAAATATGTATGCGTGGGACAGTGATAGGTTGTGGGGTTTTCTGTGTGTGTGTGTGTGTGTGTGTATGTGTATGTGTATGTGTGTGTGTTTCTGTTATGTGTGCTCATTCATTTGAAGGTACATTGTCTCACAGGTTGGTGATCAGGTCGGTTCATTAATGTCTCATCGCCATAAATGCCAAGACAGACAATTACACGTCTTTATTCATATTAGCCCTATTTCTTTATCTGTGTTTGTCTTTGTCAAGCCATTAACTAAGAAGGTAGACATACAGTACATTCTTACGCCCAAGGGCTGTCTGTCTCACCCACCAATACTATCGTAAACTCCTGGCTTGCTGGTACACTGTCAGTGTTCTTATCGTCATACACACCCTGAAGGTGAATGCAAACAGTTACAGCATGAATGGTATTACAGAGTTGTGACTTAAGACATAGCGAGAGGACACGTATCCAGACTACAACTGAAAAAGGAAAGGAAAGTTGAAATCTGAAACTGTGACTGCTTGCGTCAGCTATCTCTAAACTCTACCTGATAGTCTCTTTACTGGTTAAATTAACAACTGTTGGTTAAGTACGCAGTAGTAACGGTAATATCACAAGCTGGCCGAGCTGGAAACAGGGCGGCTCCAAAGCCCCTGTGGTTAAGTAGATAAGTGTCTTTCAGGAGATTTGTTTATTTGCCTGTCTGGTCTTAAACTGAACCACATGCTCCACTAGTAGGCTGACTGTATGCAGGAGAGATAGACAACTTCCTCTTTCCACCCCGTCAGCAACACCCTACTCTTTCTCTCTCTCAGGCTCAGCCCTGTGATATCACGGAGCACAGGATGTGATGTCACTTCCTGTTGTGTGTGCTGTGGGACCATAATAGCCACAGAGACACGCCTGATCATGACAGCTGTGTTTCAGAGCTGGAAAACATGCAAATGAACAAACCAATAGGGTCAAAGGTTTTCCCTGGTCCTTCTGCCTGCTAACCCTGAGCCCTATGGTCATTTTTTTTTTATTCTGGGCATTTTTCTTCTTAGTACTTTTTTTTTTATACCTGAGGCTCACATGACAGCCCTCCATATTCCATTTACAACCAGGTGGCTCCACAGCTGGCTAACACCACAGGTGAAATCCACACCACCATCCACATAACGGGAGAAACTTTGCATAGTGAAATGGCCCCAAGCCGCAGGTGTGAATTTGAAACCCACACAATACCAGTATGCACTGTATCTATATCTAAATACACTACATGACCAAAATGATGTGGACACCTGCTCGCCGAACACGTTATTCCAAAATCATGGGCAGTAATATGGAGCTGGTCCCCCCTTTGCTGCTATAACAGCCTCCACTCTTCTGGGAAGGCTTTCCACTAGACGTTGGAACATTGCTGCGGGGACTTGCTTCCATACAGTCACAAGAGCATTAGTGAGGTCGGGCACTGATGTTGGGCGATTAGGCCTGGCTTGCAGTCATCCCGAAGGCGTTTGATGAGGTTGAGGTCAGGGCTCTGTGCATGCCGTTCAAGTTCTTCCACAATAATTTTGACAAACCATTTCTGTATGGACCTCGCTTTGGGCACAGGGGCATTGGGGGCGGCAGGGTAGCCTAGAGGTTAGAGCGTTGGGCTAGTAACCGAAAGGTTGCAAGTTCAAATCCCCGAGCTGACAAGGTACCTAGGCCGTCATTGAAAATAAGAATTTGTTTTTAACTGACTTGCCTAGTTAAATAAAGGTCAAATAAACTGTTGCCACAAAGTTGGAACCACACAATCGTCGCAAATGTCATTGTATGCTGTAACATTAAGATTTCCCTTCACTGGAACTAAGGGGTGTAGCCCCTTAGACCATTATTCCTCCTCCACCAACCTTTACAACCTTTACAACTGTGCATTGGGCAGGTAGCGTTCTACTGGCATCCGCCAAACCCAGATTAGTCTGTTGGACTGCCAGATGGTGAAGCGTGATTCATCACTCCAGAGAATCTGTTTCCACTGCTTAACACCACTCCAGCCGACGCTCTTAGGCTTGTGTAATAGGCTATGAAAACCCATTTCATGAAGCTCTCGACAGACAGTTCTTGTGCTGACGTTGCTTCCAGAGGCAGTTTGGAACTCTGTAGTGAGTGTTGCAACCGAGGACAGACGATTTTTACGCGCTACGCGTTTCAGCACTCAGTGGTCCCGTTCTGTTAGCTTGTGTGGTCTACCACTTCGTGGCTGAGCCGTTGTTGCTCCTAGAGGTTTCCACTTCACAATAACAGCCCTTACAGTTGACCGGGGCAGCTCTAACAGGGCAGAAAATTGATGAATTGACTTGTTGGAAAGGTGGCATTCTATGACGGTGCCACGTTGAAAGCCACTGAGGTAGCTTCAGTAAGGCCATTCTACTGCCAATGTTTGTCTATGGAGATTGGATGGCTGTGTACTCGTATTTTATACACCTGTCAGCAACGGGTGTGGCGGAAATAGTCGAATCCACTCATTTTAAGGGGTGTCTACATACTTTTGTATATATAGTATATATCTATATCCTCTCTCTGTCAAACCCCAGCTAGAAGCAGTCAAAACCCTGAACTTTCCTCCATTCTCTCGGCTGATAGTTCACAACTATACCGGGTGAGTGACAGGCGGCTGTGACACACAGCCCTGGTAATAGAAGGCAATTATAAGACCTGGCGAGAGCCTCGACAATGGGGAGAAACTTTCATAAAGCCTCCCTCCTCCTGGGGCTCCCGACATCCACAGACAGTCAAATTAATTACTACAAAACATCAGAAAGCGCACAACTGACAGAGACACAACTCCTGGAAAGGAGGAACGACGAATGCAACAAATCATGTTTTCATCTAAATAAAGAAGCCAAAGACAATAGACACTTGGGTACCTTGGAGACCAGGGGGACTATTTCTCCATGGCAACCACCGGTGGAGTGTGTGACAGTGCTGCAGTGTGAGGGTTTGAACTGAGAACACTGCCTGAGAATGCAGACAGAAAGAGAGAGATAGAGATGGAGAGAGTGAAAAGGGGAGAGAGATTGAGAGACAGAAAGAAAGAGATGGAGAGTGATATTTAATAGAGAGAGAGAGAGCAAGAGAAATGGTAAGTGTGAGAGAGAGAGCGAGAGAGAGAGAGAGAGAGAGAGAGAGAGAGAGAGAGAGCGAGAGCGCGAGGGGGAGGACCCACCAAGTGCCATCTAACTGTATACCCATAATGAGAACACACCCTGCCACAGACCCAGAGCCAGAAAACTGGAAGTTCATGAACTTTCTCTTCAAACCAGTTACTGGAAGATTTCTCTTTATAATGCATTATGTCAATGTTTTCAACAGCACATACAGTACATCCCAAAATGCGTTGCTATGGTGTTGTTCTCCTGTTTTGCTGTGTTGTGTGAGAATATAATCATGTGGCCTGAAGTGTTGTTGTGTGATCCACTGAATGCTTGGGTGTGCAATGTATGTGTACTAGAGGGCATGCATGTGTGTTCATGTAAGTAGGTGTGCGTTTGAATGTGTGTGGAAATGCATGTGTACCTCAGTGTATGAGTAATTGTGTGTTTGTGTGTGTGTGTGTGTGTGTGTGTGTGTGTGTGTGTGTATGTGTGTGTGTGTGTGTGTGTGTGTGTGTGTGTGTGTGTGTGTGTGTGTGTGTGTGTGTGTGTGTGTGTGTGTGTGTGTACGTGTGTGTGCATGTAAACAGGTGTGTTTGTGTTCTCGCTCTGTGTGTGCTTTGTTTGTATATCAAGGCAAACACAAACAGTGGGACACACCGGTCAGTGTGTGTGTGTGCACGCACACGTGTGTGTGCGTGTGGAGCGAGATCGGTGTGAGTTTGCTGGGCGACTCATACACTCTTAGAAAAAAGGGTTCCAAAAGGGTTATTCGACTGTCATAGAACTCTCTGTGGAAAGGGTTCTACATGAGACCCAAAGTAATGCTACATGGACCCAAAAAGGGGACAACTCTTTTTAGGTTTTAGATTGCACCTTTTTTTTGTTTCTAAAAGTGTAAGTGAGAGAGGCATTACTGACCTTGTTTACTTCCTTTGGCTGCTCTCCGGTCTCACACAGTGTTAAAACACCATAGGCATCAACCATGAACTCTCCTCTGTGTCTTCTCAGTCAGTTTAGTTATATTTGAACAGTACTTCACTTAAACCCACTAGTTGTCCTACATTTCTCCAATGACAGGGAGAGATTCCCTTTATACCAGTAATCTCTCAACCACACCTGTCATTCCTTTCCACCTCTCCCTTTCTCCTCCCATGGGTAAATGGTTGGGCCCAGGTTAATGGTAGTAGTGGATTAAGAAGCAGGTCTTAATAATACAGACATCTACGGTCCTTAATGGGACAAAGACGACTGGTACACAGATGTACTATCTCAATTTGATCACACTGTTGTCGCAGACAGTTTTCCTATGCACCAGTAAATGCAAATTGTAGTACATTCAACGTTTAAAAAGGCTTCTAAAGTTATAATTTCCACTTTAAAATGTCAGACTTGATTTATCCTAACAAAAAAAAAGCTTATGCAAGCTTCTGCGGACCAGAACTGCTAGCTACGCCCTGGACCAGAGCGAGTTAGTGCGGACCAGAGCTAGTGCGGACCAGAACTAGCTAGGTACTAGCTACGCCCTGGAACAGAGCTAGTATGGACCAGAGCTATACTACGGCTAGTGCAGACTAGAGCTAGCTAGCCACTAGCTATGCCCTGGATTAGAGCTGGACCAGAGTTAGTGCGGACCAGAGCTAGCAACTAGGTATGCCCCAGATCAGAGCTAGTTAGTGTGGACCAGAGCTAGACCAATGCTAATGCGGACCAGAGCTAGCTCGCTACTAGCTACAACCTGGACGACAGCTGGTCCAGAGCTAGGTAGTGCAGCTCAGACCTAGACCAAAGCTAGTGCAGATCAGAGCTAGCTAGCTACTAGCTACACCTGGAGCAGAGCTACTTAGTGCGGGCCAGAGCTAAGCTAATGCTAGTGAGGACCAGAGCTAGATAGCTACTAGCTACGCCTTGGACCAGAGCCAGTTAGTGTGGACAAAAGCCTGACCAGAGCTGTGGTCCAGGGTGAAGCTAGTAGTGAGCTAGCTGTGGCCTAACTTTGGTACACACAAACTAGCTCTGGTCTGCACTAGCTCTGGTCCACAGAGTAGCTAGTAGTTGTTTTGAAGTATTTTTGCTGAAGTAGTTGTAGTGTAATGGATGGCAGTTGTAATGGTAGTATTAGTAATAGTAGTAATAGGGTTGTCATTGCTATTTTGGGGTGGTTTGTAGTTGTGGAGTTAGTGTAATAGGTTAGTATATTAGCCTATAATGAGTACTATAGCATCATACCATATGGCATATTTTAAGCTCTCAAAACTTTGTTAGTTGGAACATTCTGAAAGTTTTGTGGCAGTGATTTTAGTTTTAAATTTTGAAGCCTGCATTCCAAATGTTGCCTTTGAAGTCAATGGAGCTTTTATGATCATATAGTTCAAAAAGTATAAATAGCATCAACAATCATTTGACAAGGAGTGTAAGTTGAGTCAGTTTGTACATGTCTAAGTTGGTTTGATGTTTGTAGGCTTTAATGGTACAAGAGTAGTGGCGAATCCAAGTTTTTCCCATTCAAGCCTATGGAGCTTGTTCAAAAAGTACACTGAACAAAAATATAAACTTAACATGTAAAGTGTTGGTCCCATGTTTCATGAGCTGAAATAAAAGATTGGTGCATTGTTCCAAATGCACCAAAATATTTTTTATTAAAAAAGATTTGCCACAAATTTGTTCACATCCCTGTTAGTGAGTATTTCTCCTTAGCCAAGATAATCCATCCACCTGACAGGTGTGGCATATCAAGAAGCTAATTAAACAACATAATCATTACACAAGTGCACCTTGTGCTGGGGACAATAAAAGGCCAATCTAAAATGTGTAGTTTTGTCACACAACACAATGCCACAGATGTCTCAAGTTTTGCAGGAATGTCCACCAGAGCTGTTGCCAGAAAATGGTATGATCATTCATCTACCATAAACCGCCTCCAACGACGTTTTAGAGAATTTGGCAATACGTCCAACCGGCCTCACAACCGCAGACCACTTGATTTACGTTGTGTGGGACATCGGTTTGCTGATGTCAATGTTGTGAACAGAGTGCCCCATGATGGCGGTGGGGTTATGCTATGGGCAGTCATAAGCTATAGTACACAATTCCTGGAAGCTGAAAATGTCCCAGTTCTTCCATGGCCTGCATAGTCACCCATTGAGCATGTTTGGGATGCTTTGGATCTAACTTTTTAAAAGATATATGTGTACAACAAATTCATTAGGACCTAATGAATTTATTTAAAATGGACACATTTTCTTATATGAACTGTAACTCAGTAAATTTTTTGAAATTGTTGCATGTTGCGTTTATATTTTTGTTCAGTATATAAATGGTATCCAAAAGCGGTATATAAGCACACTGTTGCAGACCGCTTTGCACATTTTAAAGTTTGAATGCGGTCAGGAGCAAAATAGAGGAGTAATTTTGTATTTATTTTTTCCTGCCCGAATGTTCATCACGGAGACTGTGGTCATTCGGCTGGTCAATTACAGTCATCCACACACACACACACACACACACACACACACACACACACACACACACACACACACACACACACACACACACACACACACACACACACACACACACACACACACACACACACACACACACACACACACAGGCTCATTCCATTTGAGGTTATCCTAAAAAAAAAAACAGTCTGTTATACTTTTGATTTAGATCGGAAAATAGGGAAAAAACATGTTCTCGTCTATTTGTGTTAAACAACCAAATCTGTGTCACTTTTCAAAAGCTGAAGGGAGAGTTGAAATTCTGTACAGGTGAGAGTTGTTTGTTTCAGGCTGTCTGAGCTGAGCTTAGGTGAGAGAGAGGGGGAGAGAGAGGGGGAGAGAGAGAGAGAAAGAGGGAGAGGTTGTCGGTAGGTTGTTGACAGGTGGCCCATAGGGAAGGTATGCCAGGTTGACTCAGGTATACCCCCCCCCCCCCACAGGGCTATTAGAGAAGAAGGATAGCCTACAGGGCTGGTAGAGAAGGAGGAGACAGCCCCTGTCATAACCCTCCAGAACATACAATAATAATTTCCATCATTCTCAGCACGTCAACAGGGCTGACAAACAACACAGACTGTCAAACAACACTAACGACAGCTGTTGTACTTCGGGAAAATGGAAGAATAAATAAATGAAGAACTGTCAGAAGTGGTCCTGTTATAGGACAGTGGATTTATAGACGTTTGGACGCAGGGGTTAGATGTCAGTTAGGGTCAAGTAGTGGGTGTGAGGTTAATGTTCCGCCCTGAGCTCAGAATGACCACACTGCCACTCTATATTTTTTCAAATCTATAGTGTGGATAGCTGATTGTAAGTCTTTATTGCTATGTATTTATATGGACGTGGAGGTGTATAAATGGCCTTAAGTATCCGTGTCTGAGGTGTACAGTACTTCAACTTGTTGTTAATTCCTGAAGTACTCCAACTCCTTTCTCTCTCTCTTTCTCTTTCACCTGTCGCTCTCTCTACCCCCCCCCCTCCTTTTCTTGCCACTGCACTCTGACCCCATCTTAATGTAATCATTATAGATGGGTTAGTTGACAACGTCATGAAAATTATGCACACGCTTTTAAAGGGGCAGAAGGTTGTTTGTTGTTATGGTTCTGGATTGCCAAAGAGCTAACAACAATGACAAGAAACTGCCATGTGGTGAATTGTAAGTGGCTCGTCTCAGCTCTTCTGATCTTGCTCTTGATACCAGGTCTTGTTGTGAGATGTGTTGACAGATGTCCCATCTATGATATTATGGATAACCAACAACTGTAACGATGTATTCGAGAGACAAGGGTTTATTGTGCAACTTGATTTATGTAAAAAAATAATAATAATAATTGGAGACGAAAAATATAGTTTACATGTTATCAACAATCTAAGCCAACCCGGTCTTTTTTTGTGCACACCTGGTGATTTTGTTACTATCTTAATTTGATCAGTTTCTTGCAGCAGGAAAATAATCCTGAGTTATTATGTGGATTATAATTAGTTGCTATAGAAACTGGTCATACGTATTATTATTCTGCTGGAACCTAAATAAAAGGTGATTAGGTGCAGTGAAATGTGCTGATTTACAGGGTCAGCCATAGTAGTACACTGCTCATGGAGCAAATTAGGGTTAAGTGCCTTGCTCAAGGGCTCATCAACAGATTTTTCACATTGTCGGCTCAGGTGTTCAAACCTTTTGGTTACTGACCCAATGCTCTAACTGCTAGGTCACCTGGCACCCTACTGCCAGACCCGTAAAAGGTATCCACACCTAAATCATTTTAAAACGTCCTGACTACCACTGGTCAGTGTGCTTGAAGAAAAGTTTTGATACTACTTATACTTTCACACTACAACCATATTTGCATAAATCACAATGCATTTCAGGTGCCATAAACTTGAATGTGAAAAATTCCTCCTCTCCTTTGCTCCTTACAGCATGTGCTGCCATAGAAATTGATTGATTGATTTTTTATTTTTTTTATTTCACCTTTATTTAACCAGGTAGGCTAGTTGAGAACAAGTTCTCATTTACAACTGCGACCTGGCCAAGATAAAGCACAGCAGTTCGACACATATGACAACACAGAGTTACACATGGAGTAAAACAAACGTACAGTCAATAATACAGTAGAAACAAGTCTATATACGATGTGAGCAAATGAGGTGAGATAAGGGAGGTAAAGGCAATAAATAGGCCATGGTGGCGAAGTAAATACAATATAGCAATTAAAACACTGGAATGGTAGATTTGACAGTAGACGAGTGTGCAAAGTAGAAATACTGGGGTGCAAAGGAGCAAAATAAATAAATAAATACAGTAGGGGAAGAGGTAGTTGTTTGGGCTATTTATAGATGGGCTATGTACAGGTGCAGTGATCTGTGATAATAATAGTAATAATATAATATATAATAATAGAACGGGCATCCCCATTCAAGTCAATAATGGCATAATGGGTGCTGTGGCAGCCATTGCGAGTGTACCCATAGGAGTAAAGCAGTCCAAAGCAGGAATTAAAACCAGGAAATGTACCCATCGATATGTGCTTTGAGTTGTTGATTCAACTCAACTGACATGACAAAAACACATTCCATTGCATGAGCCGCATCAGTTAACATCATTTGAATGAACATTCTACATTACCATGGAAATTATTGCATCACAATACCAGGCAGCCATTGCGCGTGTCTACGCATGAGTTTACCAGTCAAATTGCCAGGGTTTGAGGCTCCAAGCCTGTTGTATTCATTATATTTCTATGTGTGCTGCTGCTCCATTGTGTGGGGCATTGCCGAGGCAACCAAAGACTTGTTTATTTATATTTCTTTTTTAAAGGGTTATGACGGTTATCATGTTTTCATGACTGTCTTCATCCATAACCATCGGTTAGACGTTCAGACGATTATATGGTAATTGTGCCAGCCCTAGATCACGCACACATACTGTTTCTCTTGTAACTAACTTTTCCCCTTCTCAAGGTGGATCATCATTTTCAATAGAGTGACTCGTGAGTGAGAATGACGGATTTTCAATAGCCCAGGTGTAGCGTTTCGAAGACTTAAAGAAGTGCGGGCACGCACGCACAAGGCACACGAACACACACACACACACAAACACACTCCCTCCCTCTCTCTCAATTCCATACCAAGCCGTGCAGAAGAAGATGTTATTACAAGGTGGACCCAACTTGTTCCAGTGAACGCGGCCAATAAAGTGCTTTCTCCCAGAGTGGTCGAGCGGAACGGTCTTTCACGGGGTCTGCTGGATCTGGTCAAGCTCTCTATGAAAAAAGCCTGTCACCCACAACTGAGAGTCAGGACTGTGAATGTTGACTGGAACATTGTAAGCTACTGGTCAGGTCAGGACTTCAGGGAGGAAGACTGATGTAGTTAAACTAGTGGGACGATGTGAGGGGAGTAGCAGGGTTACAGTGTCAACAGGCTTAAGTTCCCTTCACGTTTACACCAACATGACAGAGGAAAGCTTTCCAGGAAGAGGGAAGAGGACAGCAACACCAAATAAATGGATCACAACTACTTTATCTATACTGCATATCTACACGGAGTATTCAAAACATTAGGAACACCTGCTCTTTCCATGACATAGACTGACCAGGTGAATCCAGGTGAAAGCTGTGATCCCTTGTTGCTGTCACTTGTTAAATCCACTTCGATCAGTGTAGATGAATGGGAGGAGGCAGGTTAAAGAAGGATTTTTAAGAGACAATTGAGACATGGATTGTATATGTGTGCCATTCAGAGGGTGAATGGGCAAGACAAAAGATTTCAGTGCCTCTGAACAGGGTATGGTAGTAGGTGCCAGGCACACCGGGTTCATGTTGAGAACTGCAACGCTGCTGGGTTTTTCACGCTCAACAGTTTCCTGCATGTATCAAGAATGGTTTATCATCCAGCCAACTTGTTTGGTTTACTCAGTGTATATCTAACAGTTTACGGTGCTGTTTTATTAAAAAGCTGACACGTTTGTGTTGATTTGGCACTCGAGCATCAATACATTACCCATCCCCCAACACTGTCAACCAAGTATCAAGACTAAACCAATTCACCTTGGGGGTGTACAGACTGGTTTTGTATTATTCTTAATGATTTCACACAAACCAGAAAAAAATGCAACAATATGTCTGTGAAAAACTAAATATTCACAGTATTATGAATGAATTGTGGTTTATTTGGTAGCATTTCGTATTGTGACTGATTTGACTAATTGCATTAGTACTGCACAAAGTTAGAGGTGCGCTATTTGATAGATTCTCCCACTCCCCCTACCACGGGCTTCCAGTGGGGAGACCTGAGGTCAACCTACCCCTGCCCCCCTCCCCATCTAATACTTCTGAGACCTTCCCAGGCAGTAACATGCTTAGCTCACAAACTAGAATCAGGGAGCCCACTCCGACAAGATTAATTGACCCACAGTGCCACACGGTGACATGATATCATTGACGTGCCGTGGACATGAGCGCTAGAAAACCCATCACGCAAATGTCACCATTCCATTTTTTTTTACTGCGGGCTCTCCATGCCGCCCCCGGCAAGATGCCCATGTCGCCTGTACCTAAATCAGCCACTGACTTTAAGGGTGGTTGAGAAGACAATGAACATGGTTTATATGGGTTGTTTGATTTTGAGGTCACAAAGGCCTTTCAGTAATACACCGCTGATTGTACACCTCAGATACCCTGGATGGGGTTTGCCATGCACCTCATGTAGGCTAGAGCAGAAACTTGTTTGTGACAAATACAAGTCAAGTGTTTGTGTCAACCTTTAAATGTTACAGCCACCCACCTCCATGATACCGCTTTATTTTATCTGGGGGAAGCCCCATCTCTCATACCAATGCTGATGACTCATCTCTAAAGGTCAGGGGTCAGTTATTCTATCATCCACATCAAACAAACAACCGTGTGGAGCGGTGAGTCACCCTTCTGCCAGTCCCGGGAGGGCATGGGGGGGTGGAGGGGTGGTCTGGTAGCAGCCTTCTGGGCTTTGGCAGGTAATTATCTGTCTGTCACCCAAAACCTTCAGAAGGCAGGCGAGGGCCGCACAACAACGACGGGACACACAGAGCTGTGGTTTCACGTGTCACAGTAATACTGTACATAATACCCCAAGGAGAATATGGTGTATACGGTACACCTACAGTTTAACAGGTATAGAAAACCTTTGATTTGTCCTAAAGGAGAGAGGAATCACTCAGGCCAGAATTCCAATGCAATGCATCCAAATGCCTCTGAGCAAAGTGCAAAAAAATGTGGGCCCACTCAAGACTGAGTGACACAACAGCAACATGCAGTTTACCGTAGCGCAGTATACATGCTAAGCTACTGATACAATCATAACACAGAAATATGAGATATGTAAACATAACAACAGATTATCACAAAGGGAAGAGAGGCAGACATACAGCATCATTTTGGATCATAAAGATAGGAAATGATCTGTTTAGATATTACTAAACCTGTATCTGACGCATCTGGCTCTTAACCTTTTACTGCAGTGGGCTAAACCAAGGTCACACAAAGTGTTTCTTGGGAGTCTTAAACAAATCGACTTTGAAACTAAAGTATAGACTTCACACACATGGTGATGGGCTTAAAAAAAAGAAGACACCTGTACCATGTCAGATATAGTTGAAATGTATTCAATTTTGAGTTTGCATCCCAATATTACATTTTATATACATCATAAAAGACTGATATATAACAAACTGTTTTACATACAGTAAATACATACAGCCTCTTCATTGTTGATGTTGAGACTGGTGTTTTGCGGGTACTATTTATTGAACCTGCCAGTTGAGGACTTGTGAGGCGTCTGTTTCTCAAACTAGACAGTCTAATGTACTTGTCCTCTTGCTCAGTTGTGCACCGGGGCCTCCCACTCTTCTTTCTATTCTGGTTAGAGCCAGTTTGCACTGTTCTGTGAAGGGAGTAGTACACAGAATTGTACGAGATCTTCAGTTTCTTGGCAATTTCTCGAATGGAATAGCCCTTAATGTCTCAGAACAAGAATAGACTGACGAGTTTCAGAAGAAAGTTATTTGTTTCTGGTCATTGTGATCCTGTAATCGAATCCACAAGATACTCAACTAGATACAGAGATACAGATACTCAACTAGTTTAGATACAGATACTCAACTAGTTTAAAGAAAGACAGTTTTATTGCTTCTTTAATCAGCTCAACAGTTTTCGGATGTGCTAACATAATTACAAAAGGGTTTCTAATGAACAATTAGCCCTTTAAAATGATAAACATGAATTAGCTAACGCAACATGCCATTGGAACACAGGAGTGATGGTTGCTGATAATGGGCCTCTGTGCGCCCAAGTAGATATTCCATAAAAAGTCAGCCATTTCCAGCTACAATAGTTATTTACAACATTAACAATGTCTACACTGTATTTCTGAGCAATTTGATGTTATTTTAATGTACAAAAAACTTGATTTTCTTTCAAAAACAAGGACATTTCTAAGTAACCCCAAACTTTTGAATGGTAGTGTATATATATATTTTATTTGTCTTTATAATTGTTATGGAAAAAATATAATAAAAAAGTGTTCAGCCTTTTCACATGTACCAAGAAACGGGTGTGATCATTCTACAGTTGCCCCTGAAGCGTAAGCTGAAACCGGTATGAGTAGAATGCTTATTTAGAATGTCCAGTTTCGTTTCAGCATTTGAGCTGACAACACGATTTTTTTCAAATAAACATTTTGCACAAACACAGTCCTTACAAAGTTATGTCCAGAATGTGACCAGTTTATTTTTGGATACAATCTTCAGACATTCACAGAAGTAGCTACAGCATAACACAATCATTCAAACTGGAAAATGTAGGCTACATTTGTCCTAGCGCTAACTGAGGAAAGATTAATGTAACACAAACGATCATATTTTTATGAACCAATCCTTCACCTCATTAAAACATATTTGGTCTGACAGATGTTTACGTGACACCCAGAATGCATTGTTTAATGTCAACAAACATGGCGCCACACATAGCTGGCAAATAGCTTAGCATTAGCACATAATAATCAGTATTATCAATTTATGCAATAATCAGAATGCATTATTTGTCACCAGTACTTGAAAACGTACATACATACATACATACTGTATGTACCTACAGTAGAAACGACAACCCGATATACAGAAAATAAGGTACTTATTTTGATAGGAACGCACACATGTCCAAAGTTATTATTTGTAAGGAAAACAACAAGGAAGGCAATGTGAGCGCCAGCCAGAAAATGTTCCAATTCGTGGATACTTGATCTGCGCAAACATTGGTGAAGTGCGTGGGCTCTCCTCAATGAAAAAAGTTGGTTAGGCTCGGTAAAGCCTCAAACATAAATTGTCCGCAACGCTGAAATGGGCTACTTCTTTGTGAATTAAGGCAGAACACATCTGAATTCAAACTTTTGTTAGAAAATACAACTTGTTAGAAAATAATTTGAAATTGACAAGTTGAAACATAGCAGGCAGCGCTAATTAACTGTCCTGTTGCGTAATAATCACATTTTGGAACAGTAAGTGCATTCTGACATCACGTGCATAAAACAACTCACGCTGGGGCGACCGTTAGAGGTATTTCTAACTCACCTACGAAAAGGTTAAGAACTATTTTAAAAAGAAACACTGGATTTTCGGGTATTTATTTTTTATCAATCTTTATTAATTATGAGATTATGAAAAATATGAATTACATTCCACCCATGAGGCCACTAGGTCATTTGACTGCACGAAAGGGCTACGCCGCATAGTGTTTTCTCTCTTCTCTGTCTCTGTCTCTTTATGTCTGTTTTCTAGAAGGTTCTTCTGACAGAACAGATCTTCCTCACGTCAACAACATGTCTTCTCTCAGGCTCATCTCACTCTGTGTTAAAGGTCAGTCAATATCCTTATACTGATGGCCGTGAAAAAGCTGGGAGAAAAATGCAATTTAGCCAATGTCCCTTATATTCCCTCGCCTAACCCACATCACAACATGGTAACATTATGTTACTGTATCTTTTTTTCTGAACAATTAAGCAGGCCCTTCTCTTCTCTCTCCTCTCTTATCAATTTGTCCCTATTTTCTTCCCTCCTACACCCAGCAACATAGTAAAACTGTTCGCTGCATTCTGTGTCAGCTCCAACATAATCATGTCCTCTCTCTGGCTCTGTCATTATCTCTCCATCACCCCCCCCCCCTCCCCCCACACACACACACACCCCGCGCCTGCCTACCAAATTATGTAACATTGCTGCCTTGGTAACTAACCCTCGTCGTCGGACTCCCTAATCCCTCCCTTCGAACTGGCCATTATAGAACGCCATGTCTGTGCACACCTCTATGCTATGGGGGGATTGCACCACAGGGGGGTGGGGGACATGGTGAGCGGGAGAGGAGCATCTGTCTGCCCATCTCTATGCCTGCCTGGCGTTGCCTGGTGATTCATTTCGGCAGAAGTCTGGTATTTGCTCCACAGTGTGGGGATCTGAGGATCTCTCTCTCTTTCCCTGCATTATCGCACTTTCGCTTTCCTCTTCCTTTCTCTCTCTCTCGCTCTCTTTATCTTCTTTCTCTACCTCTCTCTCCCCATATCTTTGCATCTGTCCTGCTCTCCCCTCTCTCTGTCTCTATCACCTCTATCATCTTTCTCTCCCTCCCTTTTGCCCTTCTCTCATTTTCTCGCTCCCCCTCTCTTCTCTCATCTTCTCTCTACCCGCTCTCCACTGCTTTCTCTGGAAGACTGGGGCTTAATTAAATATTAACCGGTGCTCTGCGCAGCGAGGTGGGGGCGTAAGGGAAGGCCTGAGTCGAGACTGGGGCTGAGGGATGGGGGTGTAGTGGGTGAGTAGGTGAGGGGAGAGCCTGCCTGCCTGCCTCCCTCCCTCCCTGAGCTGGGGCTAGACGCTGGCGCCTCATCAGCTGAGGACTCCTCTGGCTGGGCTGCGTGGGCAACAGCGGGAACACACCGGCTAGAATGAATCGGCTAACCCGAACACACACACACATAAACAGAAATACACGAGCGTGTACGTACGTATGCTGCACGCACGCGCACACACGTGCACAAACACACAGACACACACACACGACAGCAGCTAAGCTTGTAGTATTTATCATCTTTATTACTTTATTACTTTCTTCAGAGTTTTCCCTAAACTGATTTTATTACATTGCCATCAGATTATCTAGTCTCTGAGCTGCATG
Organism: Oncorhynchus clarkii lewisi; assembly: GCF_045791955.1. Classification (NCBI taxonomy): domain Eukaryota; kingdom Metazoa; phylum Chordata; class Actinopteri; order Salmoniformes; family Salmonidae; genus Oncorhynchus; species Oncorhynchus clarkii. The sequence continues at coordinate 4,256,674 of NC_092160.1, read as the reverse complement.
TACTTATCGGCCTTGGAAAGTGATTCATGACAGCCACAACATATACAGACAAGAGTTTGGCTTTGTTTTGCCTTGAAGCCGTTACAGTACAGAATCACTCAAGATATTTCTCCTGGACCAGCCTTTGACAATGTTTGTGACATTCACACAGACACTAATGGACACTCACTAAACTATTGCAACAAAATCAGTCTCGGAAAACCACAGTCACTCACAACCATTCGACTCTCAAGACATTTCAAAGTCCATTTTAGAACTATATATATATATCTCTCTTCTCTCTCTATTTGGGCTATATCAGGGATGTTGTGCTGTGCCCGCTCTAGACCCATCCAAAATAATTGGACTCTCTACAGACATTTTATGATCCCTTTTAGAACTACATATCCCTCTCCCAGGGTCTCTACAGGTACACTAAGTATTTAGACTTTGTTTGGGAGGCTGGCAGAGCCAGTCCTGGATCATCCATAATATATGACACACTCTAATGGGGGTAAACAGAAAGTTACCCCAAGGCGGGAAGGGAAACGCTGGGGAGAGAATCCAAACTATGGAGTGAAAATGTTACTGTATACTGGGTGGTGGGTGCCAAATGGAACAACAACAGCTTGCGAGCAGAAGTTTTGTTTGTTGGGGGTTAAGGGGATGCGTGTGTGTGGACACGTGGGCTTATACTTACATGTGTGTGCATTGAAGTACCCCGAGGCCTACTGGTTTACATACAAGTCAGGGTTAGGTTATATGTCTTCAAATCACATCCTGAATTGACTGCCTTCAATTCGAATTTAGCCCATATGACAACCTGGTCTCAGAACATTTTTTATTATTGTCACGGCCGTCAAAAGAAGTGGACCAAATTGCAGCGTAGTAAGCGTACATTTTATTTTATTTTTTTAAAATGTCGCCAACGAACGAAACAACCATGACGCTCACAGGGCTAAGTGCCACAAACAAAGTTAACTACCCACACTGAAGGAGGGTAAAAGGGCTACCTAAGTATGGTTCCCAATCAGAGACAACGATAGACAGCTGTCCCTGATTGAGAACCATACCCGGCCAAAACATAGAAATAAAGAAACATAGAAAACAAAACATAGAATGCCCATCCCACATCACACCCTGACCTAAACAAATAGAGAAATAACACGGCTCTCTAAGGTCAGGGCGTGACAATTATTCTTTACATAAATCGAAAACACTCCATTTAGTATGATATGTTACGTTTTGTATGGTATGTATTAATTTGTGGGTGTCGATAATCTATTTCATATGCTATATTATGAATTACAATTTGTATGGTATGATACGAACTTGCTAAATGCTAAATATGCCAAATGTGTTACGAATTTGCAATGTACAATATGTTTGTTACGAAATCCAATTTGTTGTGGCTCACGTTAGCTAGTTGGCTAGATGGCTAATGCTAATGTTAGCTAGCTGGCTAACGTCAGCTAGGCTAGGGGTTAGGGTTAGGGTTAAGGTTAGGAGTTAGGTTAAATGGTTATGGTTAGGGTTAGGGTTAGCTAAAAGTGTTAAGGTTAGGGTTAGGAGAAGGGTTAGCTAACATGCTAAGTAGCTGCAAAGTAGCTAAAAGGTAGAAAGTATACTGAAAAAAAATATAAACGCAACATACAACAATTTAAACGAATTTACTGAGTTACAGTTCATATAAGGAAATACGTCAATTGAAAGAAATTAATTAGGCCCTAATCTATGGATTTAACAGGACTGGGCAGGGGCGCATCCATGGGTGCCAATCAGAATTAGTTTTCCCAACAACGGGGCTTTATTACAGAAATAAATACTCCTCAGTTTCATCAGCTGTCTAGTTGGCTGGTCTCAGACGATCCCACAGGTGAAGAAGCTGCCAAGTGGAGGTCCTGGACAGGTGTGGTTACACATGGTCGACTGATGTGGAGCCGGTTGGACATACTGCCAAATTCTCTAAAACAACGCTGAAGGCGGCTTATGGTAGAGAAATTAACATAAAATAATCTGGCAACAACTTTGGTGGACATCCCTAATGTCAACATGCCAATTGCACGCTCCCTCAAAACTTGAGATGTTTGTGGCATTGTGTTGTGTGAGTGACAAAACTACACCTTTTACAGTGGCTTTTTTGTCCCCAGCACAAGGTGCACCTATGTAATGATCATGCTGTTTAATCATCTTCTTGATATGCCACACCTGTCAAGTGGATGGATTATCTTGGCACAGGAGAAATGCTCACTAACAGGGAAGTAAACACATTTTTGAACAAAATTTGAGAGAAATAAACGATATGTGCGTATAGAAAGTTTTCTGGGATCTTTTATTACCGCTCATGAAACATGGGGCCTACACTTTACATGTTGCGCATATATTTTTGTTCTGTAAAGTTTAAAAGTTCCTAATTAACTAAAAAGTGATTTAATAATTTTATGAGTCTATGAGACCAGGCTGCATTGGCCACCTCCATTTTCCAGCATCCCTGGAGTCAAGACCAAGATCAACCTGATAGACAGACAGAAATAGTCATTAGAAAGTGTAGTATTGTGATATCAATAGCCCTACATTGAGGGACATAAACGTGGACACATAGGCGTTACATTTATGGAATGTTCTGTGGATGGAAGGGAGAACACATTGGATATTGAACATGGTGCAGCAACCAATTTGAGCAGTTGTTCGACTACTTACTAACTCCAAATATAATATTATTATGTAACATTAGTTATATTTTCATTAAGTTTACCTAGAGTTGTGCCCTCTCCAAAGGGTTGAAGTCTCACCCACGCACTTCTCTCCTGTTGGCCTACAGTAGGCCGAAATACACAATCATGGAATGTTTAACAATGAGCTTGCCTGCATAGCTCCAGTCAGCATCGGGCCGGGGGAAACATCGATTTCCTGTCACAGCCATCGAGGAGTCCCCGCTCCCTGGCTTGCTTTTGGGCTGGAACAGCCAGGGGGAACATCAGTAGCCCACAGGCGTTCTGGCAGCGTTTAGTGGCGGTTTGTTAATTCGACCTATTAGCTCCGTGAGGGGCAGAGAGTTTCCCGGAGTAGCCTATTGAGTAGGGGAGGCCGGGGTAACCCCGCAATTAGTCGGATAGGATAGTCCTGGCCCAGAGCCTCGTCAGCATCCGCTGGCCTCCGGTATCATTCATCAATGACAAAGAGGTAGGTAGAGAAAGCATATTCCCAATCTTAAACAATTGCAGGGGATGGATATAATGAGTGATGCGTAATTTACATGTCCATAGACGATCATGTCTCAACTCAATTTGCGGTATTCAATTATCTCTGCTGCTGGTCAAAGTAATCTCCGTATCATGCATGTTCATAATAGTAATTTAATAACACGTTCATAACCACTCAATGGCTCGAACCATTTCATTGCCAGGTAAGCAGCCCTGAATAGCCCTACGCCTACAACGCACTCATTAATAGGATTCCCAAAAACCAAGTTAAAGAAAACGGCTATATTCACATAGCTTAAGCATTTTGACAGCAAAGACGAAAACGTATACAACAATAACACGCGCTACTGGCATCTTTGCAAAGGTTTCACGCGACCATCCCGAAGGAATCAACTGTCTGGCCTCTCTCTTCTCTTCCTCTCACCTGTCAAACTGCTGATTCCTTGATGAGGTAGACAATAATATTTGAAATGAAATTCTTCAAATTCTCCTCCGTGCACCTTTTTTTTTGTGCGTCAACGGGATGGGTAGGCTGGCTATGAACGTATGCATAGATTGTGAACGCGTAAAACCAATGTCCTCTTTCAGATATTATAATGCAAGATTCATAACAATAGTATAATTGTTAAAATATATGAACACATTTCTGTGGCCTTTTTGTGCGCTCGTGTTGATGCAGAACTGAAATTTCATTGCGTAATATAACTGAGACCCATACTGAAACGAGCTGCTTAGTTCACTCTTTATTACATTTCCGTTTAGATCATTTAAAAGCTTGCAATGCAGCTGAAATGCATAAGCTTCTATCTAAAATAAAGGCACTGGTGTTTTCCTTGCTGGTTTGGGTGAGGGAGGAGTATGGTGCTGAGTGCTGACATTACTTATTGTACCCTGTACTGAGTAGAGCGCTGGACTTGAGCTGCGCTCTGCCTCTCATTCACTGCTGCCAAGCGCTGATCAGCGCTACCTCAGGAAGCTCCAAATAAGGGCAAGGAAATGGAGACCCACCGGAATAGTTCCTTACTTAGACACAACCTTATATGGCATGGCGGAGCCGGGTTTTCCGGCAAGCGCGCAGCCTGCTGCACAGATGGGAAATCCGAATCTGAACTATGGGCCATCAGGGAGACAGCAAGAATTATGCCGCCTTCTCTAGCAGGGATTATCCTATGAAGATGCATCGATTCAGGGTTGAGGAAGAGCGGTTATCTTCCCGCGATTTATTGCACTGGTTCAGTATAAAGTGTCTCCTCTCTGCTTTCCCCCTGGCCAACGTCATGTGTCCTCCACTGCAGTGCCTAAATATGGGCTTCCTTCACTCCATATATGGACATCTACGTCACGGAGAAAGGGTATATAAAGGAGTGGGGATTCTCTGAGCATGAGAGTGCGCCCTCAGAGCTCAGAACAGCAAAACTTAGAGCAGAGATAGACAGATACACACGCACACATACAGCGCTATCTCCCTAACTAAGAACATTTTCACTCAAAAAGTAAAAGTGAATTCAAAGCAACAACAACAACACATTATCCAAAAGGGCAACACCCTTATTGGATTCAACTAGTGAAAAGAAAAAATATATTAATGATTATTTATCATTAATTTTAGGGAATGAGTAAAAGGGACATCTGATCTGAATACTCTTCTCTGAAAGAAAATAAAAAAGTGGATTTTTACTCATCTTGGACAAGAGGAGGAACAAGACAAGAATACTCTTGGAGAACCAGAGGAAAGAGGGAAAGAAGTCTGACCCTGCTCCCGAAAGTGGACTGGTGATTTCCTCCACCTCAGAGAGGAACATCACCACTCTGCCCAGCCTGCACCAAGCCTCGCTGCTCTCCTCTCCAGCGCAGCCTCAGCCCCTTACAGCACCACGTCCCTGGAGTATGGCTGCAACCAAGACAGAGATGCTCCATCCAGCCCTGCAGATCTCAGACCCCCTCAGCTTCCCCCATTCTCCCATGGATAACTATCCCAAGCTGGAGGAGATGATGATGCTGAGCTCCGCTGGGACCCCCTACCTCTCTGCCTCGGCGACCGAGGGAGCAGGTTTTGGATCGGGGGAGCCAGGAGAGCAGTATGACCACATTACTGGAGGTAAGAGTATATCCTTGGTCTATTGCTGTATGGAACTACTGTACTGTATTGTATTGTATTGTATTGTATTGTATTGTATTGTATGATAGACTGCATTCTGCAACTAGCAGAATGCATGGCATGTAACAGTTTATACATAATGCATAATAATGCATGATCATTATTTGTGATCAGCTGGCAACTATTAATTACATTTCAGCTTCAAGAGAAGACCCTTGATATATTGAATATGCTCTTTGAATGAGATATTTCTACTTCTGTTGATGTTTAGATATTTTTTTTAAATAAAGTAATGAAATATAATAAAGCAATTGAATGAATGATGATTGGAAATACATAACCCCCAAAAAATCTAGAATTTGAAAAATGAAATTGTAGCTCTTCATCACTATTGGATTGTATTTCAGCTTCAGCATTGCTCACTCATTGCATACCTTCAGACAGTCTAGAGATAAATTCAAATTGCATTCCTAAAACCAGCTGAACTGCAGTTTCAGTAATCAATTGCCTTAGGCTATGTGGTGGACTTCAAGAGCTTGGCTCGTGTGTGTGTGTGTGTGTGTGTGTGTGTGTGTGTGTGTGTGTGTGTGTGACAGAAAGAAAAAAATATATATTTAAAAAATGCATGCAGATGGCTTGGCTTGACTTGCACGACAGCTCTTGTCCATCTTTTTGTTAGTGGAGGAAATGGCTGGTGTGGGAGTTTAGAGGTGGGAAAGTGCTGGGGTTGCTTGGCTGGGAGGGAGGGAGGCTGGTTCTCCTGCTTCGCGTAGGCACCTGCTGCTCTTAGAGAAGAGAGGGGCAACACTATCCACCTCTCTGTCAGGATTCCCCTCCCTCCCTCCCTCCCTCCCTCCCTCCCTCCCTCCCTCCCTCCCTCCCTCCCTCCCTCCCTCCCTCCCTCCCTCCCTCCCTCCCTCCCTCCCTCCTGCATATTAATTGATTCGTCTCCTTCCCTCTTTCTCTCTGCAGATACGTTACCTGATATCTCCATGAACTGTGAGAAGTCGATGGGCGAGCAGAGCTACTCCAGCCAGCGGCTGCCTCCTATCTCCTACACTGGCCGCTTCACCCTGGAGCCAGCCACCAACTGCAGCAACAGCCTGTGGGCCGAGCCCCTATTCAGTCTGGTCAGTGGGCTCGTGGGGATCAACACCCCCTCCACCTCCGCCCCGTCCTCCTCTGCCTCTCAAACCGGCACCTCTTCCTCGTTGCCCTCCTCTATCTCGTCCATCGCCATCTCCTCCCAGAGCTCCAGTCTGAGCTGCTCTGTCCACCACAGTGAGAATAATCCCATCTATTCAGCTGCTCCTACCTACTCCAGCGCCAGCCCTGACATCTTCTCCGACCAGGGCCAGGGCTTCCCCAGCCCAGCCGGAGGGTCGCTCCAGTACAACCCTCCAGCCTACCCCAACGGGAAGATGTGTGGCACCAGCTTCCCTGTGCCCATGATCCCTGACTACCTCTTCCCCCAGCAGCAGGGGGAGATTAGCCTGCTGCCTGACCAGAAGCCCTTCCAGAACGGGTCAGGCCAGCCCTCCCTCACCCCCCTGTCCACCATCAAAGCCTTCGCCACCCAGACGGGCTCCCAAGACCTGAAGAGTGTCTACCAGTCCCAGCTGATCAAGCCCAGCCGCATGCGCAAGTACCCCAATCGACCCAGCAAGACGCCGCCCCACGAGAGGCCGTATGCCTGCCCCGTGGAGACATGTGACCGCCGTTTCTCCCGCTCAGACGAGTTGACACGGCACATCCGCATCCACACGGGCCAGAAGCCCTTCCAGTGCCGTATCTGCATGCGCAACTTCAGCCGCAGTGACCACCTGACCACGCACATACGCACGCACACCGGTGAGAAGCCCTTCGCCTGCGAGATCTGTGGACGCAAGTTTGCCCGCAGCGACGAGAGGAAGAGGCACACCAAGATCCATCTGAGGCAGAAGGACAAGAAGGCGGAGAAAGGTGGGATGGCTGGGGCGGTAGCTGTAGCAGCAACTTCAGTATCAGCCCCCTCCCCTGTCTCTAGCTACCCTTCTCCCATCACCTCCTACCCCTCCCCGGTCTCCTCCTACCCCTCCCCAGTCACATCCTGCTACTCCTCTCCCATCCACACCTCGTACCCCTCTCCCTCCATCGCCACCACCTACCCCTCCGTCTCCATGTCCATGTCCAGCACCTTTCAGTCCTCCATGGCCTCCTCCTTCCCCTCCTCCGTAGCCTCCATCTACTCCTCTCCGGTTCCCACCCCGCTGTCAGACATGCAGTCCACACTCTCCCCAAGGACAATCGAGATCTGCTAAGTAAAGACAAAGAGAAAACACTTTTTATTCTCTCCTCCTCCTCACCACTCCTTACAATCTCTTTGAGGGGAGAAATCAACATCAAAAGACTTGTTATTCACCTTCTGAAAAGCACTTTTCTGCCTGCTCCCTCCGCAAGCTCTGTTCAGTGAATCCTCAGATTCACCTGAAGAAGAGATAAAAATAAATACACGTCAAGGACTGGGCAAAGACAATATAGTAGACAAAAAGGGATTTTTCTTATCTCTCTCTCTCTCTCTCTCTCTCTCTGTTGATAAAGCAAATGCAGTGCTTCAAACAAAGCATACAATACTTTCTAGAGCCAGAGTTGAAACCGGCATCGTTCCTATTAGGGAACGCACAGACGGCGACAAACAGACAGACAGACAGACTGAACATTGCCTGGTACTAAGGCACGCTTTCCCTCCGAGGCTATCATTTACATTACAAAAGACATTGAATGATATACATAAGCTACATAATATGTATATTGTACTCGTGCCATGTTTTGCTCTTTTATCCCCCATTCTTTGGTACCATTGATGTGAAAAACTTATTTGCATTGTATTATTTGAAGTGAGCAGGGCCATATTTTCTATTCTAGTACTTTCTCTATGATGTAGTGATGACGATGCTGTGATGCGTTTTAAATTTCTTTTTTTTCCCCCTTTTTAAAAAAAACTTTGTTTGATGATGAAATAAGCACTTAAGTATTCAAGCATGTGAGTGATGTTAGTTTCTATTGTTTTGTAAATATCCTCCGCTGGTACTATCTTTCTCTTTCTCACACCATCTGACATATCAGTCTGTTATGTGGACAAAAAAAAAGAGAAGAAAAAAAAAACGTAAAAAAAAACTAAACAGCCAACGTTCCCGTTTTTGGTGCCTTTTTGTGAAGCCTTGCTGATGTTTTGACATGGCTGTGTGCGAGAGATGATGCGTTGCGTCTCGCCTTAAGGGTTGAAGGGATATTTTTGTTACAGAATGTACGTTATACTCAGACAAAGAGGAAGGGAAGAAAGGGACGAGACGATATGAGGGCACTGCTTCATTTCTTTAGAATGTAAGCAAAATGATCAACTCTATTTTTTTAACAGAAAAAAAAAAATGTCAATATCCACATCTTCTTGTTGGAACGTTGTACTTACCTACTGAGTAGGCATGGGATTCTTTTGTATGTTATATACATGCGGCTCATTATTTTGTGGTTTATCTTTATTTTGTATTTGTGTTTGTAAAATCAAGTGACTGTTTCTGGCTTCTCAACACATTGAATGCGCTTAACTGCCAATGGGATATTTGGTGTAAATGATATCCTCCCAGAAATGAAATATAAATAAAATATAAATATATATGTATAGAATTGCCTTCCATACTTTATTATTGACTGGTTTCAGATATTTCCATTGGTACATGACAAAAATCATATTGGAGCATCTCATCCTCACCCTCGACCCATCCATCCCATACATTACAGCCTATACATACGTGCACATCATAGGCTGTATCAAAGTCCGATATGTGCATGCTCAAAAGGTGGATTCCCCCACAGTTCCCACATCATGGGGACCTTTAGCCTAATCGAAGTGACATTTCCCAGCATGATTTCATGGTCACTGCATTGATCACTGTTCTCCTGTTGAACTCTCATTGAAAGATTGACTATATAGACTATACAAAGATGGGGACTAGGAACTTAGATATGAACCTCAGATATGATTTCATCGATAGAACATGCTACTTTGAGATATTAGGCTAATTGATATGAACCTTGTTCCCTGCTCTTTGTGCATAAGTGGAAGTGTTTAAACAAGATTCAAATCATTCAATCATATTGTTTTTAGATTTTGGACATTCAGGTCATTTTTACGTGGGCTAAGGGCTTTATTCAATCCGTAACGCTGAAGATCCGCTGTATAGTGCAATTTACAATTAAAGGCAATGTTCCAGCAGTCGCGGACACTGCATTCACTGTAAACACTGCATATGTCGGCTCAATCGTAAATTACCTTGACATTTTTATGCAGATCTTTTGTGATACTTCGGCGATATGGGTTGAATCCAGCCCCTACTACACACGGTGCCTTCAGAAAGTATTCATACTCCTTGACTAATTCCACATTTTGTTGTGTTACAGCCTGAATTCAAAATGGATGAAATAGATTGCTTTCTCACCCATCTACACACAATACCCAATAATGAAAAAGTGAAAACATGTTTTTAGACATTTTTTGCTAATGTAATGAAAATTAAATACAGAAAAAAATATAATTTACGTAAGTATTCACACCCCTGAGTAATACCTTGTGGAAGCACCATTGGCAGTGAGTACAGCTGTGAGTATTTCTGGGTAAGTCTGTAAGAGCTTTCCTCATCTGGATTGTGCAACATTTGCCCATTACTCTTTTCAAAATTCTTCAAGCTCTGTGGCAAGACCATAGACCAGGTCTTGCCATAGATTTTCAAGTAGATTTAAGTCAAAACTGTAACTCAATCACTCAGGACCACTCACTGTCTTCTTGGTAACTCCAGTGTAGATTTGGCCTTGTGGTTTAGGTTATTGTCCTGCTGAAATATTAATTCATCTCACAGTGTCTGATGGTGTAAGGACCTATGCTGGAGATGAGAAGCAAGTACAGGGAGTGAACATTTAATGGAAAATGGACATCAAACAAAACAAGAACAGCATCTGGACAGGGGCAACAAAACGACATTATGACAACAATGATGACACGGGGAACAAAACTGAGGAACAGACAGATATAGAGGGGGCAATCAACAATGCAAAGGAGTCCAGGTGAGTCCAATGAGCACTGAAATGTGCAATGATGGTGACAGGTGTACGTAATGAAGGGCAGCCTGGTGCCCTCGAGGGGGAGCAGGGGCATGCGTGACAGTACCGTCCCTCTAGGGGCGCCACCCGGATCCCACCTGGGCGAGCCTGAAGGGCCGGCCGACGCATGGACGCTGGACAAGCTGGCTGAGGCGTGGGAGCCTGATGATCTGGCAGAAGCGTGAAAGCCTGACGATTCTGTGATGCGTGGGAGCCCGACGAGCCGGCTGAGGCATGACGTGGGATGGGAGCCTGCTGAGCCAATCAAGGCAAGGAAACCTCTCGAGCCAACTAAAGCGTGGAAGCCCGACGAGCCAGCAAAGGCACCCCCTGTTCCATCGGCGGTGGCGGCACACGTCACCACCAAAAACAAAAAACAAGAACTCCTTGATGCTTCAAGTAGTGGTGTCAACATTCTGTAAGGACCGACGCTGGAGACGAGGTGCAAGTTCAGGGTCTGTACATTTAATGGAAAACGGACATCAATCAAAACAAGAAAATTCCAACAATAACGCTGACACGGGGAACAAAACTGAGGAACAGACAGATATAGAGGATGCAATCAACAACATGAAGGAGTCCAATGAGCGCTGATGTGCGTAATGATGGTGAAAGGTGTGTGTAATGAAGGGCACCAGAGAGAGGGAGCGAGAGCAGGCATGACAGGTGGATAGCAGACTGAACCAGGTTTTCCTCTTGGATTTTGCCTGTGCTTAGCTCTTTTTCATTTTTTTTTAATCCTGAAAAACTCTCCAGTCCTTAACGATTACAAGCATACCCATAACATGATGCAGCCACCACTATACTTGAAAATATGGAGAGTGGTAGTAATGTGTTGTAATGGATTTGCCCCAAACGTAACACTTTGTATTCAGGACAAAAAGTGAATTGCTTTGCCACATATTGCACAGTATTACTTTAGTGCCTTGTTGCAAACAGGATGTATGTTTAGGAATAATTTGATTCTATATGTATTGTTCTGAGACCGCGTGTGACTGTGAATTGAGCTGCGTGGCATTATTATCGAATGCATGAAGAAGATGAAAGCGTGGACAGTAACAAGTGCTTCTCCAGTATCTAAGAGAGGATTTAAACCGCCACCTATTTCAAAGGAGGTAAGTTACATTGCCATTTATATATTCATCATGATTATCACTGAAAATATAATCTGCCTAGTGCTCATTCTGATTACTAGACCACTCCACCGTCCCTCTCTTCCTTGTGGTGTTCAAGCGACTGGGCTTAATTGTAGGCCTGTAAGCTACTGATTGATGTAAATTATCTGAGAACATTAATTTATGTACAAAAATGGAAGGCCTAATTGGCACAAGTGATAATAGCTTATCAGTTTTAGTCCTATTTAGATGAATGAATCCAAATTCTGAAAATAAGGCCGATTTAAGAAGCACCAGGCTACACAGCCTTTCGTCATGGCGCAGCCATCAAACATCGTTCTCCGACTTTTAAAAGTTGCCCAACATCATTGAACCCGGAGCACTATATAACTGTACTGACAACCATATCCTGCAGACAAGTAGGCCTAGAGTTTTTTTCCCCCCAAAGTTGGGGTGTGCAATACACTCACCACCAAAATACGCACAACTGCAAACACAGCTAAAAAAAGGTAGAGGGAAAACAAGTAAAAGAGAGAGGCATAGAGGAAAAGGAAAATAATTAAAATAATTGGTCTCCTGATCCCAAATTGACTTTCTAAACTAGTTTTGATGAGGGGTGTGTGTGTGTGTGTGTGTGTGTGTGCGGGTGTGTGTGTGTGTGTGTGTGCGTGTGTGGGATTTTGCCATGTTAGCAGTGTTATCCTCCGTCCCAATGCTCCAGTGTATATCCCTTAGCTAACACTCAGAGTCCCCCCAATAGACATCCCCGACACACCCCTCTTCTCTTCCGCTGACTGAAAGTGTGTATGTGTGTGTGTGTGTATGTGTGTGTCCAAACACAACAAAACAATGCAGAGATAGAAACAGTAACAACAACAGCCGGCAATCAAACAATACAGCACTACTGGAAGATGAAGGGTGCCCCATTTTTCAGGCGGATACATTTACATAATTACTGTACAGTAATTGAATTATACACAACAATATGTTCAGGCATGGACACACACCCAAGCACACACACACAAGCACAAACCAGCACTGAAGTTCAATTCCTTAGGGGCAGTCGCGAGGACCGAGATTGCACCTATTCTTCAACTTAAAAGCATTTAAAATTTCACCACCCGTAGTGTTTTAACAAGCCAAATGGTTTCCACCATTGTCTACAGTATTATTGTGGTCACAGAGTCTATATGTGATTTAAAAATCTATTAGCTCTTGCACTAATCTGAACGCACATTGTTGTCTTTGTGAGGTCTTGTTCACTGCCAGATTGCAGCATATGGAGGTACTCAGACTGCATTCAGTGCAAGGCGGGAAGTTATTTTGGGCCAACTTTGTCACAACGTGTCCAACACACCAACTTCAGAGCCTGGGATGTGTGCATTACTGTTTCCCTTTGCTTCTGTTCTAAGGCTTTCAAGCACACACAGTATCAAAGCTCACTCGCAGGCATGTTCTGTTTGAGGAGGGGTGGTGGGGGCAGAATGGGGGCAAGGGAGGGAGTGTTGTGGCTTCACTGTGCCCTAACCCACAATGGAGCCAGCTCATGGCCCCCACAGGCCCCCACTTCAAGAGTCCTTTGTTAAAAAATATATTTGTTCTCTTATTCTTTTTGGGGAGCTGTGTGTACAAAAAGCCTGACGAAAAGGGAGTCATTCCTTTCTCCCTTAGTCCCTTCTCCCTCTAATTTTCTCTCTCTTTCACTCTTTCTCTTTCTCTCTCTCCTTCGTTCTTTCTCTCTCTCCTTCACTCTTTCTCTCTCTCCTTTGCGCTTTCTCTCTCTCTCCTTCTACCTGTCTGTCTCTGCTTCGCTCTTTCTTTTTTTCTCTTCCCTTTCCCTCTCACTCCCCTTCTCTCTCCATCTTTATATCTGTCTCTTTCCCTCTTCGTCTCTCCTTCTCTCTCTCTCTCTCTCTCTCTCTCTCTCTCCTCTCTCCTGTGCGCTGCTGATTTATCTGGCGATGCTAATGATCCGTCCCCTCTATTCTGATGCAAGGTCTGTTCCCTTTCATCCACATACAAATGTGATCTTATTGCCTCTTCACCCTCGGGCCTTTTAAGATGCTTTTTTGAAATATGCAGTTTGATAAGCATATCATTGGCTAAGTCCCCGCAGTGATTAGAGCAGGCTTTAATGTGAGCAGGGAGTGAGGCTGGAGGTTCTGAACTCCTGGCTCCTGGCTCCTCGGCCCTTGGCATATGTTGGGGCCGCTGGGAGCTCACTGTAGTGGTGAAGAGGGCACACACACACACACGGCTGCCCCAGAACAGCTCACTCTCATCCTTTCACCTCAGCAGGGAGATATTAAACAGTGGGAGGACACTGGGGGGGGATGAGCCTCTCAGACTCTCTGACTGTGTGAATGAAGACCTTACTGGTACGGTATCCCACATCTCTATTCCAGGAGGAGGACAGGGACTGTGGGAGTAGGATTTGCTTGAAATTATTTTTGTTGTGCTTCTTGTGGACATACAAAGTGACCTCATTTTGAGTGGGATGTCCAGGATGCCTTTTCATGTCATTGACCACTAGGGAGCACAGGATACATCTATTTACATACATTTTCTTATTACAACTAATTGATTCCCAAACCCTGTTATTTGGGCTTGTTATTACAAACAGAGTGAAATGTGTTTTGCTGGTCATGAAGACGAGGTCATTAAAGATGGTCAGATGCGGCCGTTCATCAATGGCATTGTTTATTATGACAGGTCTGGGCCTTGTGATTTAGGCGTGAAATCTGTTCCACCAAACTGAGAAAACGTGTGTCTGCCAGCTCTGACGTCACCACTCAATTATCTCCCGACGCTGTCAGACCAGACCTGACCAGACCACTCTCACACCAAGCTAACCCAACAGATGCGCTTTTTAACGTGTACCCACACACACACACATACGCACACACGCAGGATATCACCTGTTGCTCTCCCCAGCTGGGCTCGGTTGGGAGTGTGTGTGTCCCTGTGTGTGTGTGTGTGTGTGTGTGTGTGTGTGTGTGTGTGTGTGTGTGTGTGTGTGTGTGTGTGTGTGTGTGTGTGTGTGTGTGTGTGTGCGTGCGTGCGTGCGTGCGTGCGTGTGTGTGTGCGTGCGTGTGTGTGTGTGCGTTTGTGTGTGTGGCTCTACTTTGGCCTCAACACTCGCCATTATTCTGAACACGTTTACTCTTTCAGTAGCGTTAATTGCACTTCCAAGGACACACACGCTTTTTCATCAAGTACAGTCCAATCGAAAAAGACAACAAAAATAACAACTCTCTCAAGTATCACCAAATTAAATGCCACTTCTACTCCACTTCAAGTAGCGCACTGCTTTAACAAAGGCATCTAGGTGGCAAGGAAACACAAACAGATCCCCCATGAGACTCCAGTGTTGTTTCCCTCTCTTTCCCAGCCTGGCTATCGGATACGCCTTTAAGCCTGGCTATGTACACTGCCTTTAAGACTAAAGTAAATAAATACAGTCAAGCCCTTCAGAGAGGCTTCGGCTCCTATCATGATAAAACTGATGCTTTGCTACACTCCACTTCCCACTGCCTAGTACACAGCAGGGTGCTAACTACTGTATTGTATGTTTAAAGTGGTGTACAGGAAATAGAGATGTAATGTATAGATCTGTCACAATGCCCTATTGTTCAGAAAGCCATACTGCTGAAATACATGATTAACAGTTCTATGTATGGGATATGATGGATATTGATCAGTGGGCTTCTCTGAGGAGGAAGGGGAGGACCATTCTACTACGTGAATTTCGTAAAAATAAATATAGTTAAACATTAAAAAATGTATCCTTTTAAGATAAAACGATATAAAAAAAGATTAACGTCAAGAAAATAACTGATTAAAACACGCTCATTTGCAATGAAGGTCTACAGTAGTCTCAACAGCACCATCTAGGGTAGCACCATGGTGTAGCCGGAGGACAACTATTTTCTGTCCTCTTCTGGGTACATTGACTTCAATACAAACCCTAGGAGGCTCATGGTTCTCACCGCCTTCCATAGATTTACACAGTAATTATGACAACTTCCGGAGGAGGTTCTCCAACCTATCAGAGGTCTTGCAGGATGAACTGACATATTATCTAAAGGATCAGAGAATGAATCTAGTACTGAAAGCATAAGCTACAGTTAGCTAGCAATGTAATTAAACAATTGTGGCGAGCCTCACCATCAGTGACTGCCTGGTGGTGACAGTGGTGTCAGGGAGCTAACGACAGATCAGGAGCATCCATAACTTTGCTTCAACTCTTCCAAGTCAATGTAAGCTTTTGATTTTATTAACTTATTGCTCCCAGGGCCCGCCGGTGTTACTGCTAAACTGCTTGCTGTACAATGTACTGCGTGATTGTACACATGGATTGGATTGTGGGTTTACTAACATGTTAGTTTTTGTTATTTTACTATAATATTCATATAGTGACAAAGATGTAGCATTTATGGTATGAAGGTTTTGCTTGGAGAGCCCTGGTTTGGACTAATGATTACATCCCAGATCAGCTAGATGGCGGTATTGAATGTGTCACTGTCTGCAGGGGCGTCATGCACCCCAAAAATCTGAGGGGACACAAATTAAGTGAGGATGGCTGCGGGTGGTTAACCCCCTGTCCATAAGTTGGATAATTTTGCTATAGCAAAAACATATTTTTCCTGCAA
This sequence comes from Oncorhynchus clarkii lewisi, assembly GCF_045791955.1. Lineage (NCBI taxonomy): Eukaryota > Metazoa > Chordata > Actinopteri > Salmoniformes > Salmonidae > Oncorhynchus > Oncorhynchus clarkii. The sequence goes on along the minus strand of NC_092160.1, from coordinate 4,240,494 downwards.
TAATCATTATGCTTATTTCTATGTAAAAAAAAATAAGCATACCTCTCGAGCTGAATGCATCTTCCTGACTGGTAGTTCTTTTTTTTATTATTAAGAAACTAAATATGCTTCTCTGCATCTCTGCTCAAATCTGCATAAAATATTGAAAGGAATGTTAGCCTTAATCAATACATTTAGTTATTGCTTGCTTTTCAAAATTCTTCCAACCTTACCAGCAGGCATGCAAGTTATCATAGCTAGACAAGCTAGCTACTCTAACTTGATTGATAGCCTGAAATTGCTACTTGGTAGCTAATTATGAGGTTGGGATATCGGGAAACTATCTGGGCTAGCTAAAGCCAAATTCAATATATTTTTGAATTGTTATTATTATTATTATTACTAAACAGGACAAATCTGAGGGGGCAAATCTGTGCCCCCTTTGGGCATGATGCCTCTGACTGTCTGTCCCCTTGGCTCATTCAATTTGTCTCTCAATCCGTGCACATACGGTACGCTATACACTTTCATTTGTAGGCTAGGTTGTAGCAACCTCATGATGGGTACTTTGTACGGCAAATTCAAGTATCACGTAGTAGCCTAAACCTATCGATGTCACATTGAACTGGGTGAATAGAATATGAATGACAGTCATCCAATATACTGTAATAGAAATAAGGCCCTGCTCATCATTTCTTTTTTACTGCCCTCCCTAATCTTGAACGGCACGAACCGCCACTGAGAAGAAAATCCTTCCTGAAGACTGTTGCATTTAGTCACGACGGCTAGCGAGGAGACCAACGGGTACGAGGTTTGGCGAGCAAAACTGATCAGTATCTATATTCATTCTACTTCATCCCCGTGCTTAAGCCTCCCTTGGATGGACGAGTTCCCAGACCTCAACGTGTGTCAGGAGGATTCACTGTGTCACTGACAGGTCAGTGGTTTCACTGGAAGGTCAAAGGATAACGAGAGTCATAGTGGTTTCACAAGAACCAAGACAATAGTACAGTATACAGTAAGTTCCCAGTGTTGCCACACTAATTCAAAAGTCATGGGGTTTGGTGGTTGGGGTCAGATAGCGATTTGTCAGCTTAGCAGAAACTATTGTCCAAAGGTACCGCAGGATCGCTGTTGGTAAGCTGTAACTTATTTCTGTAAAGCTAAATATTTTCCTAGAATATTTGTTGATGTTGAGGGTAGAACAATGCTTTAGTCACAGAAAGACTCTGGTTGTCAGTCCTATTGCTCAATTATAGCTTGTTCCCATGATGTGTTTAAAACTTACAATGTTTTTGTTGAAAGAAAGAAGGAGTGCTGATGGGAAATCTCTCCTGTCCAGATGTCCAATTAGGTGACATCATCAACTGTCAATCAAAACAGAGAGCAGTTCTCACAGCAGTGCGAAGTAGGGGTGCTGAGGCTGTAGCACCCCTGGAAAAATCTTTACAAAACAAAGAAAATAAAAAGTTACAATTGTTTAATAAAGTTCTGCACTGGGCCTTACTAGTCATGTATTAGTGGAGTGATATAGCTGTCTGTAGCACAGGCAACAACAACAACAACAAATCTGTGCATACAGAAAACTGCTAGAGGTACAGAATATTATCCATGTCCTCGTTCAGCCGCAACTATGAGAAAATTCAATATAAAAAAATTTCAGATCACGTTTTATTGTTTTTTATTTCCCCACAAAAGTTGTGCACTGGGCCTTTACTAGTTATGTGTTAGTGGACTGATACAGCCATCTGTAGCGCGAAAAAATTGCAGCACCCCCACCCCCAAAGATCTTCCCGCAGCTATGGCAATTGTCCTACTCCTACCCGGCACACTACAGCCAGCCACCTGCTACGAGCTGTAGTGAGAGAACATGCGGTTCACACACACACACACACACACACACACACACACACACACACACACACACACACACACACACACACACACACACACACACACATACACACACACACACACACACACACACACACACACACACACACACACACACACACACACACACACACACTCACACACACAATCTATTTACTCCCTTCTTTTCCCATATCTGTCCCTTTCTCCCTGCGTAGCGCCGACAGACCTCATCACAATTTAATCTTTTACCATAAAGTCCCCTTCACAGCCAAGGGCCATTCAGAATCCATTGACTCAGTCATTAGGTAATGCCTTCATGCGTGCAAAATGAATTCATGATAAATAACATAACGTGCCACATGAAGAAAGCTTCAGTCACGCAACCAAAACAGTGGCAAATGTAATACACTGGGATAACTAATAGCGCTTGTCACAGGGAGAGGGAAGCACTTTGTCCTGCTAGCTACACTGACTGACTTGTAAGCCTTCTGTAGTTGTGTGTGTGTGTGCGCGTGTGTGTGCGCACGGACACACACCTCTTCATGCTTGCATTCCCTTGTGCCCTGTGTTAGGTGTTACAGGTATTACAAAAGAAACACACCTACAAGAGGTGATGTAAGAGCACTCTCCATCCTGCCAGCATTAAGCTCCTTTTATAATGGAGTAGTCACCCCCTCTGGAAAAACACTGTAGCAGTAAAACTAGGCAAACAGGTGTAGGGAGTTGTTAGACGGTGTGTGTATGTGTGTTTGTGTGTGTGTGTGTGTGTGTGTGTGTGTGTGTGTGTGTGTGTGTGTCTGTGCATGTGTGTGAACAGTATGTGTGTGTGTGTGTGTGTGTGTGCGTGTGTGCGTGTGCGTGTGTGCGTGTGTGTGTGTGTGTGTGTTCGCGCGCATCTGACAGTGTGTGTGTCTGTTTCTTTGACAGAACCCTGGAGGTGTTGTCAGTCTCGGGGGTGGCAGCATGGGCACTGCCTGGGGAGTGGGAGAAATTGGGAGTAGGGATACGACAAATGTGTGATCATCTGGCCCGATCTTTTTTTCCCACCCACTCACTACAGCTGTCCTCTCCGGTCCCATGGAACCATTCTAAGTCTATTTATAGTTCCTCTGTGATGAGGTGGAACTGATCGCCACTTACACTCTGAGTGATGTCACCGGGGTGGCGAGCCAGGGGACGAGGAGAACGAGGCGGGCTGGGGTACCTGCTGTGAGCTTCTGCTGCTCGTACGTATGCATGCAGGAAGCCACAGACGGACGGACTCTCACACACACACGTACGGACGCATGGACACACACGTTTGTATGGTGTTTTTTCAGGACTTTTCTTTCCGTTTCTAAATGTCAAACAGTTGACGGTTTGCTACATTTTACGTGAAGTCAAGACCTAAATCCTAAACCACTACATCTTCAATCGCAGCCCCTCGTCACGAACCTGTGAACATACTTGCCCCTACAGTGCCTCCCCTCCCTCCTTTCTGTACATCTATCTATCCATCAATCTATCTCTATCATAACATACAGTATATGATCAGATCATGCATGCGTTCAATGTTCAATAGCTTCAACCGTTAGACTATAGCTAAATCAGGCAGATTTCTCAAGATTTGACTTAGAAATTTGACATCTGTCCTTGTCCAGAGGATGTCAGGAAATCCATTCAAATCTGGCCACTGGGGACAACAGTGAGCGCGATTACCAGCACGTAGGCTTGGGTTTTGCTAGGGCGTTGTGGACGGGCGTAATCCAACGACTCCGGATCTGAAATTCGTGCGTTCAATCCCAGTGGTAAACAATCATTTTTGTTTTGTTGTTTGTTTAAACCCTATCCAAAACCTTAACCCTCAACTTCGAATTTGGAGCAACTTTGACATTTGGAGAAATGTGGATGAACGTCAGAATCTGAAGTCATATTGGTAAACCTGGGATATCTTGTTGAGCTAAATACCCAAATGCCTAAATGCCCCACATCACTAAAATTACCCATTCAACTACCCCCTCTTCCTCCTCTCCTCCTCTCCCCGACCATTTCCAGACTCTAATGTACGTGAAGCAGTCAGTAATGATGTTCGATTACAACGAGAGCACCTCGCTGCTAAACGTCCGTTTTTTTCACGGGCTGGAAATATCCACACACAGTTAAGTGTAATTCACATAGGGATGCATACACGCATGCACACACACACACACACACACACACACACACACACACACACACACACACACACACACACACACACACACACACACACACACACACACACACACACACACAGTATTTCTACAAGTAGGGCCCCTCCATTGTGAGTAATGACCCCAGCTTTGTGCAGTTATTCTATCCTGGCCAGCAGGCTAAAAGCTGCAGTGAGAATGGAGATGAGAATGATGCTATTACCTTTAGCTCTATTCTCCCTCTCTTCCACGTTAGCTTTAAAAGCTGAGGGAGATAGCAGAGCAAGAGCTGTCTGGTTTAAGTGTGTAAGTGGTGAAAGTAGCCTCCTACTCTCCTTTCTTGTGGAAAGTCTAGCCTTTTGCTTTTTTTCTTGTGGCTACTTACCTTCATCTCCTTTTTCTCTCCAAAACAGCAACAGCCATCCCTTGTATGCCCCCCCCCCTCTCTCTCCCCCCACCCCCATAACATTATTTATCACAAAAACACATCACCCCACTTCATCTTCAACGGAACAGTACATAATACTCTTTGTTCTGGCCAGAACAGTCCTTCCTCCATACACTTCCAGGCTGGAAATCCTGTCCTGCAGTCACTCCATCCTGGTCCAGCAGAGCACAGCTCCTCCCCTGGGTCTAACCTGGCAGCCAGAGGAATGCCTGCTATGCTGTCCTATGCCAGCTATGCCAGCAATGCTAGTTAAACCCCATTTCCATTGAGACTGGGTACTTCCCTGTTGCCCGACTAAATGATGTTACTTTATGCAGAGACATGACACCAAGCCGTGTGTGTGTGTGTGTCTGTCTGAGGCTTATCTTCACCCAGACCCACCCTCTCACCCCTTCCATTGCAGAAAGAGAGAGCGGGAGAGCAAGGGAGCAGGTGCACAGCATTTGTAAATGTCCCTTTTCAGATGTATGCGTCTAATACACCTAGTCACTGTATATCTACATTTGAAGTCGGACGTTTACATACACCTTAGCCAAATACACAATTCCTGACACTTAATCCTAGTAAAAATTCCCTGTCTTAGGTCAGTTAGGATTAGCACTTTATTTTAAGAATGTGAAATGTCAGAATAAGAGTAGAGAGAATGAATTATTTCAGCTTCTATTTCTTTCATCACATTCCCAGTCAAATCAAATCAAATTTATTTATATTGCCCTTCGTACATCAGCTGATATCTCAATGTGCTGTACAGAAACCCAGCCTAAAACCCCAAACTGCAAGCAATGCAGGTGTAGAAGCACGGTGGCTAGGAAAAACTCCCTAGAAAGGCCAAAACCTAGGAAGAAACCTAGAGAGGAACCAGACTATGTGGGGTGGCCAGTCCTCTTCTGGCTGTGCCGGGTGGAGATTATAACAGAACATGGCCAAGATGTTCAAATGTTTCCAAAATGACCAGCATGGTCGAATAATATTAAGGCAGAACAGTTGAAACTGGAGCAGCAGCACAGTCAGGTGGACTGGGGACAGCAAGGAGTCATCATGTCAGGTATTCCTGGGGCATGGTCCTAGGGCTCAGGTCCTCCGAGAGAGAGAAAGAAAGAGAGAATTAGAGAGAGCATATGTGGGATGGCCAGTCCTCTTCTGGCTGTGCCGGGTGGAGATTATAACAGAACATGGCCAAGATGTTCAAATGTTCATAAATGACCAGCATGGTCGAATAATATTAAGGCAGAACAGTTGAAACTGGAGCAGCAGCACAGCCAGGTGGACTGGGGACAGCAAGGAGTCATCATGTCAGGTAGTCCTGGGGCATGGTCCTAGGGCTCAGGTCCTCCGAGAGAGAGAAAGAGAGAAGGATGGCAGACAGGATGACCACATCAGTGACTAGTGGGTCAGAGGTTTACATACACTCAATTAGTATTTGCTAGCGTTGCCTTTAAACTGTTTAACTTGGGTCAAATGGTTTGGGTAGCCTTCCACAAGCTTCCCACAATAAGTTAGGTCAATTTTGGCCCATTCCTCCTGACAGAGCTGGTGTAACTGAGTCAGGTTTGTAGGCCTCCTTGCTCGCACACGAGTTTTCAGTTCTGCCCACACATTTTCAATAGGATTGAGGTCAGGGCTTTGTGATGTTCACTCCAATACCACGACTTTGTTATCCTTAAGCCATTGTGCCACAACTGGAAGTATGCTTGGGGTCAATGTCCATTCAGAAGACCCATTAGCGACCAAGCTTTAACTTCCTGACTGATTTCTTGAGATGTTGCTTCAATGTATTCACATAATTTTCCGTCCTTATGATGCCATCTATTTTGTCAAGTGCACCAGTCCCTCCTGCAGCAAAGCACCCCCCACAACTTGATGCTGCCACCCCTGTGCTTCACAGTTGGGATGGTGTTCTTCGGCTTGCATGCCTCCCCCTTTTCCCTCCAAACATAACGATGGTCATTATGGCCAAACATTTATATTTTTGCCTCATCAGACCAGAGGACTTCTCTAAAAAGTGTGATCTTTGTCCCCATGTGCAGTTGCAAACCATAGTCTGGCTTTTGTATGGCGGTTTTGTGGTAGTGGCTTTTTCCTTGCTGAGTAGCTTTTCAGTTTATGTCGATATAGGACTCGTTTTTACTGTGGATATAGATACTTTTGTACCTGTTTCCTCCAGCATCTTCACAAGGTCCTTTGCTGTTGTTCTGGGATTGATTTGCACTTTTCGCACCAAAGTACATTCATCTCTAGGAGACAGAACTTGTCTCCTTCCTGAGCGGCTGTGTGGTCCCATGGTGTTTATACTTGCGTACTATTGTTTGTACAGATGAACATGGTACCTACAGGCGTTTGGAAATTGCTCCCAAGGATGAACCAGAAGTGTGGACGTCTACAATTGTTTTCTCTGGTCTTGGCTCATTTCTTTTGATTTTCCCATGATGTCAAGCAAAGAGGCACTGAGTTTGAAGGTAGGCCTTGAAATACAGCCACAGGTACACCTCCAATTGACTCAAATGATGTCAATTAGCCAATCAGCCGTGACATCATTTCTGGAATTCCAAGCTGTTTAAAGGCACAGTCAGCTTAGTGTTTGTAAACTTCTAACCCACTGGAATTGTGATACAGTGAATTATAAGTGAAATAATCTGTCTGTAAACAATTGTTTGAAAAATGACTTGTGTCATGCACAAAGTAGATGTCCTAACTGACTTGCCAAAGCTATCATTTGTTAACAAGAAATTTGTGGAGTGGTTGAAAAACTAGCTTTAATGACTCCAACCTAAGTGTATGTAAACTTCCGACTTCAACTATATCTACAGTGTGTAATGTTACTGTGTGTCTGTTGGTGGGTACGCCTGTCAGTCTTGACACACATACCGTAATATGAGCCTGCTGTGTTGTAGCCTGTTCAACAAGTAAGATAACAACAAATTACTACATTGATTAATCTCTATGCATCATTGTGTTGGTAAAAGGTGTGAAATACAGGCAGATAGTAGACACAAAAAAGACACAAAACATGTTCAAAGCTGCTTTCTGGCCCAGTCAGATTAGTTAGTAGCAAGAGGAGGGCCGCTACAGTAAAGTACAGGAGCAGGCTGCAGTCAACATGCTACAGTAGGTTTACAGTAGAGAGAAAGGGAGTGGAGCTGAGAGCCTAGAGCTGATTCCTGGCCCAGCCATCCAGCAGCTGGCTGCTGCCCGCTCCTGCAGTCTCCCAGGAGCCTTGTGGTCATGTGATCTCTGCTCTGGGAGCCAACCAGCAGAGGAAATGTCACTCTCCCAGCCGCCAAGAAACCCATACAAGGAGCTTCCTGCCTGACACAGCTCTTCCTGCTGGCTATGTATGGACTTTCCTGCCCTTTCTCTGAGAGGACTGTGCTCCCTCCCTCCCTTCCTCTCTCTCTCTCTCTCTCTCTCTCTCTCTCTCTCTCTCTCTCTCTCTCTCTCTCTCTCTCTCTCTCTCTCTCAGCTCAGTCATTTTCTCTCTGTTGGCCGGCCGCCCCAGCTGGCTCTGTGTGATCCTTTTTCTC